>NC_028361.1:18542048-18621132 GCF_000741045.1 Vigna radiata var. radiata
ATATATATATATATATATATATATATATATATATATTGAAGTTTTCTTTTTTATTTGTCAAAAAGAAAAATAAACGTTTGAATTTGTACTTGTAGAAAGTCAAAACTTTTAGCAAAAAAAAAAAAATAAAAAACTCTTATATTTTCGTAATTGAAAAACAGAAAGGAAAGATGATTCAAAAAGCACAAGAATTCAAAGGTCTCGGGTTCTGAGAAACTCCTTTGGCCCTTGTCCTCCTCTGAAGCTTTAGGGTTTTTTTTCTCAACGCTCATTTGCCATTGGCCATAAGTGGCATTTCCAAGATAAAACGAACCGCTATTTGACTCTATTCTACGATTTCACATAGTATAGCAATCAATTACTTCTCACTTCCGTTTCAGTGAACCGAAACTTTGAAAAATATCGACATTACTGAGCAACACGGTATGGTGTTTTGATCTTCTGTCTCTTGATTTTATCTCTAGGGTTTTGTTGACAAATTTTGACTTGCCATTTTGAGCATTTCTATTTATTTATTTTTTCTTCGAGAAATATTTTGGATGAACTGAGCTGAGGATAATGATTTTTTTTTTATATAATTTTGTTAATTCCGTAATAATTAGTTCAGAAATTCCATTATTTTTCCTTCATTTTTTTGTTGTTGAATAATGTATACTTTAAATTATGCTAGCTTGACAATTTAGTAGTATTTTTTAACAATTTGATTTTAACTGTATGGCTAGAAATTTTGAGAGGAAAAGAAAATGTCCATTGCTGATGAGCCGCTATATCCCATAGCAGTGCTTATAGACGAACTGAAAAATGATGACATTCAGCTACGATTGAACTCGATACGGAAGTTATCTACGATTGCCCGGGCTCTTGGGGAGGAGAGAACGCGTAGGGAGTTGATACCCTTTTTGGGTGAGAATAATGATGATGATGATGAGGTACTTCTTGCAATGGCTGAAGAGCTGGGGGTGTTTGTTCCTTTTGTCGGCGGAGTGGAACATGCTCATGTGTTGCTCCCACCTTTGGAGACGCTTTGCACTGTTGAGGAAACTTGTGTGAGAGATAAAGCTGTGGAATCACTTTGTAGGATTGGATCACAAATGAGGGAAAGTGATTTGGTTGAATATTTCATTCCTTTGGTGAAGGTCAGATTATACCGTTCCATCGATATGAATGCCTTTGTCATTACCAATTGTTGAACTATGTATTGGTTGGTTGTACTTTATAGTTTCGTAAGTAAAAATTTTCCTTGTTTATGCAGAGTTCCAGTGCCTATTATTCTGATTATGACATTCATTTAGTTTTCTTGGATTTTAACTGTTTCCTGTTAAGTAAACTTGTGAAACCAAAAAGGCTGTTGATTAGTGTATCCGTGTTAAACTGTTTGTTAGAATAATAAGAAGGTTGCTACAAACCCTTACCCTGTTGGGGTTTTGGGAAGGTTAGAGTTATTTTGAGTCTATTGTAGGCTGCCCCTTAATATGCACTTGGTGAGGCTGATTCCACAACTTGAAGTTTTAACCAGGCAGTTAAATGGCTGCAACTCTAACTGTTGCACCAAAGCTGAACTTGTGTTAGAATATCTAGAAAGTATCTCATTATATTGATATTGTATCATAGAATATATTTCAGTATAATAGATAATCTCTTAATTTTTTTGTGATATTGTGTGTATATATCTTGATTAGTTTCCTTATTTGATTTGATTTGGAGTTGGAGTCTAGTACCCAGTATAAATAGGGTTGATTTTGATTTCTCTACCAAAATACTATTAGTTTTCAATGACTTTCACCATACCTTACTTATATTGATCTGCTGCATTTGCGTCAATATCTAACACTCTGCTGGCATTAATTCGTTACATGTTTCTTAAAGCATATGTATTGTATAGTTACTGTTCAATGTCCTGTCATTTTTTAATCTTGTTTCAGAGGTTGGCAGCAGGTGAATGGTTCACTGCTCGAGTGTCTTCATGTGGGCTATTTCACATTGCTTACCCTAGTGCACCGGAAATGTCAAAGACAGAGTTAAGATCAATATACAATCTGTTGTGTCAAGATGACATGCCTATGGTTAGAAGATCTGCTGCATCAAATCTTGGAAAGTTTGCTGCAACTGTTGAATACACTCATTTGAAGGCTGACACTATGTCAATTTTTGAGGATCTCACTAAGGATGGTAGTTGAATACAAATTTTTATTCTTTCTAGATGGATTGATTTGTTTAGTAGATTCAATAATAATTTTTCCTTAGTGCAAGTGGACCTTTTAAATATGTAATTTAACTTAAAACATGCTTCAGATCAAGATTCTGTTAGATTGTTGGCTGTGGAGGGTTGTGCTGCACTTGGGAAGCTGCTGGAGCCACAAGATTGTGTCGCACATATACTACCGGTTATTGTCAACTTCTCACAGGTGCATTTTTAAGAGTGAACTATACTAGTAATGACATAATTATTATTATTTTTTTTCTATTATACTCGAAATTATGTGCTTAACCTAGTGATGTTAAGTCTCTATGATTTATGCTACAAATTTTCTTTGGATTTTTTTGGAACCGAGGATACAAATAAGGAAGATTTTTATAACTGGGATGAAAAGTATGGCAGAGCTCCCCTTTCCCTAGCTAGCTTTGTATTAGGGGAAACTGCCATGGAAGCATGGATTTGATAACACACAATGAAGCCCTCATGCAGTTGAGATTTCTTTTGGGGAGAGCTTAAGGACAAGGTTAAATTTGCCAACCAACATTAGAAACTGTTGAATATAGTAAAAACTATGTATGAGATTAATTTCTCTTGTGTTGAATATAGACATAGGACACTCTATTTATAATAGAAGAGATATAGACTAAGCCAAAATATAAATAAGGAATAATGACAAACTAACTAAAGACAAAATATAAAAATAAGGTAAACATAAGATATCTATCTAAGATATAATATATCTAACACTCCCCCTCAAGCTGGTGCATACAAATAGTATATACCAAGTTACTAATATAATCAATAAAGACATAGAGAAAATATGCTTCTACATTCGAGTGACATCAAATTGTTAATGATTTGCGAAGATGACATCGAAGACGAAATTTTAACCCAGAAGATTCCCCTAAGCAACAAATCTGAGAGGTTGCTCCATATAAATCTCTTATTACAAATCGCCAATGAGGAATGCATTATTGACATCTAGTTGATAAAGAGTGAAAACAGAGGTCGACAAACAACTAACAACAGCTGCAGAGAATAATATTGGACAACACTGGAGTACCATGAAACTTCAACTATGATGACTTTGATGAAGAAGATTACTATCAGTAGTGGACGACCGCCAATAGTAGCGGACAACGACAAACTATAGGGACTAGATTGCAATTAGTAACTGATGGGGGCCTGCAATGCCGGATAACGACAAACTGCAAGGACTAGATTGCCATCAGTAACAGATGGTGGCCTACAGTGGTTGACAACAATAGATTGTAGGGACTAGATTGGACCACATAAAAAGACTTCGCCTCATAGGGAAAGTGGAAATGACGACGCATTGATTACAAACAATGAAAGTGGAGATCTGGCTCTTCAAAAGAATGGTGTCCTTTATTCGTCAAAGCACTTGGAAATAGACTCTCCATAGGGAATGTTGGTGGATAAAGGTAGCGAATAGTGGATACCAGTGAAAAAGACACTAAAAAACTGAAATTAGGATAGCATAATTGAGATACTCAGACACAGGCGTTGAAAGGAAAGATTCTTAGGGTGGCTGGCCGAGACAACCAAAATCGTGTTGTCACTGGTCAAAATTGGAACTCCAATGATGGCAGCCGTAGATAGTGGGACCACTTACAGTGGCGAGTGTAGTGGAAGAGGCGACAAAATTTTTTTTCTCAAAAGAACTTGGCTTTGATACCATGTTGAATACATTAGAAACTGTGTATGGGATTAATCTTCTCTATGTTGAATATACACTTAAGGTACTTTATTTATAATAGAAGAGATATGAGCTAAGTCCAAAATTAAAATAAGAAATAATAATAAACTAATTAAAGATAAAAGATAAACATAAGATATCTATCTAAGATATAATATATCTAACAAAAACCATCATAGATCAAAGTGGGTGATTGGGTATATCTGAAAATGCATGCTCACTGATAAGCATCTATGCCTACAAGGTACCCAAAGCTGTCAGCACACTATTACGACCCATACCTTGTCCTCAGACAAGTGGGAACAATGATTTATTGACTACAACTTCCATATACCTCTTGCATACATCCAGTTTTCCATGTTTCTCAGTTAAAATTAGCTGTTCGGATTCATTAGGTTAAGAAAGAATTGCCCAATGAATTTAAATGGCAAACTTCGGTTTGTTTTCTCCCGCACTTTTTGGGTAGCAGGATTGTACAACATCAAGATGAACCAATACAAGTGTTGGTGCAATGGCAGGAGGGAGGACCGGAGGCGTCTTCATGGGAAGATGTTTCCACAATATGTGATCAGTTTCCAAAGTTCAACCTTGAAGACAAAGTTATTCCAGCTGTAGTGGATAATTATAAATGGGGAATAAGGATAGGGTTTGGAATCCATACCGGAGAAAGAGATTTAAGAATAATTGCAGTTTGCTGTTATGGGACAAGACTTTTGTAAAGTCTATATACAGTCTTATCCCTTGAGGTGTTGGGATAAGAAGGATTGTAGTTTTGTTAACAGGGAATGCTGTGAAAGGAAGATTGTTTTCTTTGTAAACATATGTTGAACAGATTAATTAGGGAACAAACAATCAGTGTTAAAGAGGTTCTATCTATGCTTTCTTGGTGATGTTTGTGCTTTCTGATCAAGGCACCTATCAGTTTTCACCAGATTCTCCATTTTTATTTAATTAATGTACCTTTGATCTGATTTGATCCTGAACAGGATAAGTCGTGGCGTGTGCGATACATGGTTGCAAATCAATTGTATGAGCTTTGTGAAGCTGTAGGCCCTGAACCTACCAGGTATTGTTTCATCCGAGTAGTAAACATGCTGCATATCTATCATATAATTTGTTTATATATTGTGTCAATATATTGTATAGTGATCTGTTTTTAATTAGTTGTAGGGCTGCAGCAGTCATGCTAATGCTTTAAAACCTTAAATGTCAAAACTTGTGATTCCTATACTGTTTTCCTCATATTTACTAAGATCGATATTCAATGTCCTATCGTTTTCTATTGATGTTTCTCAAATTTATATCTTATTACCATTATTTATTATAGAACGGAATTGGTCCCTGCCTATGTGCGGTTGCTTCGAGACAATGAAGCTGAAGTACGGATTGCAGCTGCAGGGAAAGTGACCAAGTTTTGTAGGATTTTAAATCCGGATCTCTCAATTCAGCATATTCTTCCTTGTGTGAAGGTGTGCCTTTCGTTTTGGTCTTGAAATTCATTATTATGAAATTTATATTTACTGGCTAAATTACACTGCAACAACTTTTGCAGGAACTGTCATCAGATTCTTCACAGCATGTTCGCTCTGCTTTGGCTTCAGTGATAATGGGAATGGCTCCGGTGTTAGGAAAAGTATGGCTATCAAATGTCATTCTTTACATTTATTGTGTTCTTAGCTTTGCAAAAAAATCCCATCCATATCGTTCATGCTTAAATATATGGTTGCTTGTCCTTCAAGTTAATAGGTTTTTCTTTTGGTACCTAGTGGCAAGATACTGAAGTCTACTATTTTATGTTTCCCTTTCCTTTTGTTTAAAATGAAGGGTAGACATCATTTAGTGTGAATCACCCGATTGTGATGCATGGGCCTAAAACAACTACGTACTGAAATATCCCCTTTCTAAATATGTAGTTTTATCTTTTGCAAGTTAGTTTGGTGATATAAATGTTGTGGACTTTATTTACATGTGCAATAGTTAACTAGAATCATCCTTTAGGAGGCATTGGTTTTGTTAAGAAGTGTATTTTAAGTCTAATTCAATCTTATAAAACCGGTTTATATGGTGAGGTTTGCACTCACTTATATATTCTAAATTGATCTTATTTCTAGTTGATGTGAGACTTCAAACACATTCTCCTCATGTCAAGGTATATATAATAAACTCAACAAACATCAAATTTCATTAGGATATGGTTCTAACACCATGTTAAGAAGTAGACTTTAAGCTTAATTCAATCTCACAAAGCCGACTTTGTAAGATTGAGTTAGACTTAAAGTCTATTCTTAACATGGTATTATGGGTTAAAGCCATATCCTAGTGAAATTTGATGTTTGTTGAGTCTATTGTATACACCTCGACATGAAGAGGGTGTTTTTGAAGTCTTATAGCAACTAGAGATAAAACCAATTTAAAGTGTATAAATTGGTGCAAACTTCACTTCATAAGCTGGTTTTGTGAGATTAAATTAGACTTAAAGTCCATTTTTTAATAGGTTTCAAGATGTTACAAGAATACTATGACCAAGAGTCTTATTTCTTTTTAAATTTTAAAAATGTTTGTGTATGATTTAATCTTTCACAAAATTATAATGTTTTGAGGGAAAAGTGGGAATGGAAATAGAAATTTATATGTTCTTATTACATATTAACTTCCAATATTCTGAAGACAAAACAACGTATGTACTCCCCACCATGGGCTTGAAATCTAGCATAACATGAATATGCTACTTCATGGGAATCAACAACAGAGTTTAGTGCACTATATATGTATAGTGGCCAACAACATTGCCAAATGTGTAATATAACCTGCGGGAGTTAAAACCTATCTAATATTTTCTCTGTTTCATGTTTGGATTGCGTTTGGTATACCATTCCTCAGTATTTTTAATATTTATTTTATGAACTATCTACTATATGTTTTGTACTTGGCTGGCTATTTTATAGTATCTGTTGGAAGTCTCACATCGACTAGAAATAAAATCAATTTAGAATATATATGTGGTTATATACCTCATCTTACAAGCCAGTTTTGTAAGACTGAGTTAAACTTAAAGTTCACTTTTTAGCATGGTATCAAAGCCATGGATTAAAGCCTATCCTAACAAGATTTGTGTTTGTTGGATATATCATTTCACTCGGTATTGGGCCGCTATCCGATCACTTGTTAATGCCTAATCCCATGCACGAGATGTATATATATCTCAGTGTGAGGGAACTGTGTTGGAAGTCTCACCTCGATTAGAGATAACACCAATTTAGGGTATATATGTGATTGTATACCTCATTTTACAAGCTCGTTTTGTAAAACTGAGTTAGACTTAAAATCCATTCCTGAACCGTCTAATATTTTTTTGGAGACTTATGTTAGTTATAGTGTGTTATGACTTAATACTTTTAATTCTACTAGGTCTGTGACAATGTTGTTTAACCTTCTCTCAAAACTTTGAAGAAACTATCCCTGACTACCTGCTTTTTTTTTTTTTCCTTAATTGCAGGATGCAACAATTGAGCAACTTCTTCCTATTTTTCTTTCCCTTTTGAAGGACGAATTTCCTGATGTGCGCCTAAATATCATAAGCAAGCTTGATCAAGTGAATCAGGTTTGTAATGTATCTGTGATTTATATTTGCAAATTCCTTAATAACTTTTGGCAACCTTATTTCCTTTTTATTTTTTGAATGATGCTGCTAATTCTATAGTGAAGCGTATAATCTTCTTATACCACCTTCTATATAATATATATGCAAAATTAAAGTCATAACGAAATCTACATTTGCAATGATATGTTGATCAAATCTTTGTTGCAGGTCATTGGAATTGATTTATTATCTCAATCTTTGTTACCGGCCATTGTTGAGCTTGCTGAGGATAGGCATTGGAGGGTTCGACTTGCAATAATAGAATATATACCCTTGTTGGCAAGTCAATTGGGTGTTGGTTTTTTTGATGATAAGCTTGGTGCTCTTTGCATGCAGTGGTTACAGGACAAGGTTTGTGGACTCCATTTGATAGTTTGTCCATACTCTGGGAAATCACATTTTCTATTACTATTGTCATTAACCTCCTTATTGTATATGGTAGGTTCATTCAATCCGTGAGGCAGCAGCTAACAACTTGAAGCGCCTAGCTGAAGAATTTGGTCCTGAGTGGGCTATGCAAAACATAATTCCACAGGTTCATATCTTGGCTTTAAATTCTTATTTTAGCATAATACACTATGCCATATGAGTGTATGTGTATTGGGTGGAGGGCGATGTTCTTGTTTCCTCAACTTGTTTCATACTTTGATGGGTACATTTCATTTTTTATAATGTGATGAAATTTTAGAAACCATGAATTGTGAATGAACAAGGAATAGTTTTATGGCCCATTACCAAGATAATTTCACCCTGGCTATTTGGGCACACATCTAGGTCACATTTAATGGTTCAAAACCAATGTTATCAAAATCAATTTTTCTCCAAACTAAACAAACAGGATTGGGTTGGGTCAGTATATACAATTTTGGTGCTTCTAAACTGACCCAAGGATATATGACTACCGGGTTAACAGAATAATTTCTTAAGATAGGTTTTGTTATTGAAATATGCAATGTTATTTTATTAATATTTTCTTTATGTAAGTACCCAACTTTAGGGTTTGGGCTTTAGGCAATTGTGTTACCTTCTTCTGTATCCTATATATGTGCAAGAACACAGAAACTGTATTTCTATCCATCCTATTTGTTCAAGTTGGTATAGAGTGGGGCTACGATCTCACTTAATTTTCTTCATTGTCTCCATCTCCATCTTCATGGTTTGCAAATTATATCAGATCTCTATCTGATGAAACTCAAAGCTGCTCATGCGTCTAAATATGTGAAATCAAATAAAAAATCTTTATGAAGAGTACCAAGAAATTGTGTTATGAGTCTGAGAAATCAATCAATCAAGGTCAATCCTCTTCAACGATAAGTGTGTCAACTACATGAATTTCTCGATACCTCTTGTAACATTTCTTCATTTTCCTAGATTTCTTACCCTAAAATTCCTCATCTCGTTACTATTGCCAATGGACCCAAAGTGGCTTCTCAAGGAGTTGGCCCCCTTCACTAAATTTGAATTCTGATGTTCTGATAAGGGAATCCTGGATACAGGTTGTTGTATGAGAACATGGGAAATATCAAATCTTAGGGCATTGCGATGTAGATTAAGTTGGTTGTCCCATTGACAAGAGATCTACAACATTATAATCTGTATTCCTTGGAGGGAGCCTTATATCTTGGAAAAATAAGAAACAAAGTGTTGTTACTTATAGAAGTTGAGTATAGATCTATGACCCTAGCTATATGTGAACTTGTGTGGATTAAGCAAGTCTTTCAAGAGTTGAAACTTTTGAAAATAAGCTGATAAAGTTATATTGAAAACCAAACAACTCTTCATATTGCCTCGAATCTAGTGTTTTATGAGAAGTAAACATACAACGATTGGTTGTCATTTTGTTAGGGAGAAGTTGTTGTCCAAAGATTTTGTTGCTGTATTTGTCTGCTCTAGTGAACAACTTGCAGACATTCTGACTAAATCTATAAGAGGACATAGGATTCAGTTTATATGTTCCAAGCTCTGTGAATATAATCTATATGCTTTAGCCTGAGAGGAGTGTTGAAATGCAATATTATTTTATTAATATTTCCTTTTGTATGTACCCAGCTTTAGTGTTAGGATTTTAGGCAAGTGTCTTGCCTCATTTTGTATCTTGTACATACTTACATAAATAAGAAACACAACGTTGCAAGAACACTGTTTTTCTATCCATCCTATTTGGTTCAAGTGTTTTAAGTTGAATAAAACTTGGATTTGTGGTTTATTTCAGTCCAAGCTTTTTTCTGTTCTTTGTTAAGTCCTTTTTTTTTACAGTTCCAGAGTAACTTCATATCAAGTTGTTGAGTTTCCCCTCTCCCTTTCCTATGGTCTACAATGCATGTTATGATATTCACTTTTAATATAGTATACCCTTTACGTTTTTAGTAGATCTACCAAGTGTATCGTACAAGTAATGGGTTTTGGCATGTGTGAAACAGGTTCTGGATATGATTGGTAATCCGCATTATTTGTACCGAATGACCATACTTCAATCCATCTCTCTGCTTGCTCCTGTGATGGGACCTGAAATCACTTGTTCAAAATTATTGCCTGTTGTTATTACTGCATCTAAAGACAGGTATTCTAGCTTTTTAAGCGTGGTTATGGTGTTGGGTAATGTTACTACTACCTTTTTAACCGCTCCCTGTTTTATTCCCTATAGAGTACCCAACATTAAGTTCAATGTGGCAAAGGTCTTGGAATCAATCTTCCCCATAGTGGATCAATCTGTAAGCAGCTAAGCATCTCATACTTCTATTGTAGTATAATTATAAACCTTATTGTGCTTTCTGTTTCTATATCTGTGTTCGTTCTTTTTTGTTTTTTGCTTTATTCTGTGAACATAATTTTCATTTAGGTTGTGGAAAAGTCTATCCGACCTAGTCTGGTTGAGCTCAGTGAGGATCCCGATGTTGATGTAAGATTTTTTTCCAATCAAGCACTTCAGGCTATTGATCATGTCATGATGTCTAGCTAGGCTGCAATCTTTACCACACGCATTAGATGGAAGCCTTTTGTGGAGATGTTAATGTTTCCACCTATCGGAATTCTTGTGTTCTACTTGGGTTCTTCTCAGCGATAGTTAAGTGGTTTTGTGAGCTACATCCTAGTAAAAAACGATTTATATGATTTTGTTCCCTTGTATAATTTTATGCTAGTTGTATCATTACTAGGTTCCTTTTGTTGTCAGAGATTAAATTGCTGGTCCTGTGACTGCTAAAATAGGATTTTCAAATGTTAAGGACTCTATATAGGTTAAGTGTGATCAAATCTTAGCTTGTAAAACTGTATTTTTCTGTTAGTTAATTATCTATATTTGCAAAGAGCAAAAATGGCTCATTGTCCCTAACCCCACCGTGTTTTCTAAAATCATACAACGAATGAAAATGCTTTGTAACACAATTTTATGTCCTAATGGACAACCCAAAATATTTCTGTTTTGGATCATAACCCTTTATGTCTGCAGTTATTTTTACTCAATTCCTACCAAAAGTTGGTGTTATTTAGAATTCATACTATTTTTTTAACACAGACTAGGACAAAATATAAATGTAGCGTCATCAAATTTGAAAATATGGCTATTTTTTACATGTGAAAAGAAATTAATTTATTCAGACTGTCTAACTAATAGCATAAAGACCAAGAAAGTTTATTACTTTTAGTTTTAATTGTGTAACTAGTGCTTTAATTTATGTATTAAGTAATGTGAATACTTAAACTGGTGATTGTATTTCAATTAGAAATTTCTTGTATTATGGATAAAAGGGTATGTAAATGTAAAATTATTTGTTTAAATGGACGAAATTGATGTTTACTTTTCAAATTATATTAATATGTAAATATTTTGATAGCTTTTTATTGTTTAATTCTAATGAAAAGGTTATAAAGCTGCAATTTGTTTTCAAACAGATAGAATATACAGTATCGTAATTTTGATAGTGGAGAAGATTAAAAATGTTAAGTTTAATGAATGCTTGCGTATTGATAATAAATTTTGATTTGACATATTTACAAATTAAAGATCGAGATGAAACACAAACTTTAGACAATGCTCTAAACTTTATGATCTGCTCTAGATTGAAGGATAATATCATTGAAAAATAACGTCTGATATGCTTATATGTCTCTAATCAAACCAAGGAATATAGGGAAAACTTTTCAGACAATGACTACATCGTAGTTATGCAGAACTATTTCACTGGAAACATCTAGACTCTAGTTCACCAACTTGAACAGAAGAGTATGATTGGGACTAAACGAGTTTACATAAGCAAGTTAGATGAATTAGGTGATATGAAAACAAAGTTATCTATATAGCGAGAAGGCATAGATTTCATTGGAAATTTGTAACTTTTCCTTGAAAGAAAACTACTAGAATTCTTGCCGACTTTGCTACTAATAAAAGTATTAAATTATATTAGGTGGATGTAAAAATACCTTCTTAAACGGATGAATTGATAAAGAAGTTTTTGTAGAAGTACCTGTTAGGCTTAATAGAAATCATACTTTTCAAACCTGAAAAAGAGTTTTATATGGTGTGAAACAATCTTTCAAAATATTGAAGTGCAACACAATTATTTTCTTTTAGAAAATGATCTTATTTGAGACAAGCACTATGAGTTTTTAAAAAGCATAATAAGTTCAAATTTACATTTATGACATTATCTTTATGTTATAGATTAATGCAAAGTGAATTTGAAACGATTATTATATGAAAGTTAAAATTGTTCTTTAGAACTTCAAATCAAATAAATATATTAAAATATTATCATCCATCACTAGTACAAAAAAGGCATATTATGGCAGGTAAAATGGATATATTATGATAAGTGTTTTAGCGTCATAATTCTGACAATCATAGAAAGTTTGACGTAGAGGAAAAACACGTTGTAATAGGTGCAACCTACTATGACACACTTTCTATCACTTGTTATAATGTATCAGTTTACTATGACATACTTTTAACTATCAGTCATTATATATTCATTTTACTATGACGCAGTTTTGTTTACATGTCATAATACCTCGACTTTTATGACGTAATTATTTTTACATATCATAATATCTTTCATGTTCAATGACATGTATTCGTTCATATGTCATAATACTTGTTATATACAATTAATCTACTATGACATACATTGTTATGTACATCATAAAAACTTATTTTTTTAAAAAGATATTCCTTGTTTTACCATTAATAACTCCCAAATTTTTCATCACTTTATAGTCTTAGAAGTTTATCTTAGTTCATCTTAGTTCTTAATTGTCTAGAATTGAGATATTTCTAAGTTTTTGTCTTAAATCTTGAGTTTTGTAAAAATGTCGTTAATTGTGTGTTTTTAGATGATTAAAATTGTTTTTAAATGAATGGTCATTTGCTCTTTTCTTAATCAAAATACATTCTCAATTAGTAGTAAAAACTCATTCAATCACATGAAAGTTTCTAACTTTAATCAAAGTAAATTCTAAATTAAAATTAAAAACCCTTAGACTCATATGATTGATATGTTATGTAGATTTAACACCCTGTTTACTTGCTATAATGTAAAAATAATTACTTTTACTTAATTAAGAAGCAAAAGACATATATTAGAGTAAATCACAATAAGAATAAAAAGGACAAACAAATTTATTCATCTAAACTCAGAATCCAATTAAGAAATTACAACATAATCAATCCTAGAGGCTTAACACTCAATGGAATGTTAAAATAACATGAAAATAGAAGAAGAGAGTGGAGAACATGAGAGAAGAGAAAGATGATGAAATTTCAACCCCTTAAAGGGTTCCTCAACTCCCCTAATGAGTTTCCTTAAGTTTATTTATATAGAAATTGGATTGAGCTTTGTTTGAGGCTTTTCTATTATTATAATCTTCTTTATGATAATGTAATCTCCTCCAATCATCTTCTAAACAATCCAATATCTTCAAAATATATTTGAATGTTGTGGAGATCTAAAAATATTAAAGAAGATATTTGCTAGATTAAAAAACAAATTTGACAAATTTTATTTTTTGATATTTATTGATATAGTTAAATAAGAAAATTATTTAACAATATCAAATAAAATATCTTAAGATATATTTTTTCCAAATTATTTTTAATCATAAACATTTATCAATTATTAAAGCCCTTTTAGTAGTACAAAAATAGAGAAAACCACAAGATCCAATTTTTGTTGTTTGTTTCCTCTTCTTGGCTTATCCAAATTTCTTCAATTTTTTCATATTATGCTTAGATTGAGTTCGTGTGATCTTTATTATTTGTTATTCTTGGAGTTATCTTTAAGGTGTTATGAAACTTTAACCAATTTATTTTCACACTCAATGAGTCCAACTTTGTTGCAGCTGCACTAACACACCTCAAAATATTCAAAGAACATTTATGCAACTAAAAAATTGTTTTTAACATGTTTTTGTATCTTATGCTAAATAAACCCAATTATAAAATTTTTTAGTTCAAATACAAAATCTAATTAAGAATCCAATTTTAAAGGCCAAATGAGGGCATACATATGTACTCATCATCAGTCAATGTCAAAGACACTTTAAACTTGTATTTGACTTTTCTTATACTCTTGAAGTGGAGATTTAGGTTAAATTCTTGCTTTGGAGAGTCTGCGCCTACTTGGGGTCAAAGGGCATGAGAGAGTTGTCTATATATTATAGAAATTTTCACATAGTGTTATTATCTAGTTGTCATTAGACAATGGTTGTGGTCTTTCTTTGATTTTGGAATTTTTAGATTATATTCTTGTGTTGATCTTATTTATTTAGTAATAGAGTAATTCTTAAGGATAAAAATATTGATGTTTTTCATGACATGTTTTTCTCTATCTAGTCATTAGGAATATGACTATGAGTTGAAAATTTTATATTGAATAGAAATGAAGAAATTTGAGTGATATATAAGAAAAACAAGACTCATAAATATTAAGCTTTAATGTTTTATGTTGGTAGTGGTATCATGTATTTTATATAAATAACTTATACTTCAAAGGTGATTAGTCCCTCCAATCTATCCTAGTACAAAAATTCCAACAATGATATTAGAGTTAGGTTTGTTTTGTATTCAATTTTGATACCCAACCACTGTTAGAGTTCACAAAAATGTGTTGAGATAAATAAGTGAGACAAATATATTCTCTTATGAAAGAAACCCGAGATAAAATCTAATTCACACTTGTAGAGAAGCAATTAGAAATATAAATATAAGCTAAAAGTCTCATATTAAATAAAAATAAAAAATATTAAATGATATATTAAAAAAACAATATCAATAACATATTAAATATTAAATTTTTATATTAATAATAGTGTTTGGTATCTTATATGAACTATTCATACTTCAAAATAGTTAATATCTTCCGTCTATCCTAGCAATAGAAACATAATAGTTGAGTTACTATTTATTTTTATTATTATTTAACATTCTAACATGAGTAATACATTATTTACGAGTATATTTTGATTTACACCTTCTAAAATATTGAATATTATTAAACTAAATAATATTGAATTATATGTAATCCCAAATATAACACTAAAATTTTTAATTTTCAAATTGTATAATTCGAAAACTTTCAAAATCACTCAATTCAAAGTTTTGCTAACAAGATTAGGTTGTTGAAGAATACTTTTAAAAGTTTCTTAAATAGGAGGAAGAAAAAACCTCTATAAAGGTGTCAAGTTTTTGGTAATGGATAATGATTATTTGACATACTTAAATTTTTTATATTTATTTTATATTATTATTACTTATTTTTTATTTTTTTTTTCTTAAAAAAATATAAAACTTATACTTTTATGATATTGTATAGAAATGTGTCATGTCATCATTTTTCAAACAATATTGTTGAGACAAGAGTTGGTAATTGAAATTTTGAACACCAAGTTTCGTAGTAACATCTTCATATGCATTTCCGTTCTTTTCTAATACCTTGTTAATCTCATAAATAAACACGTATCTGGTGGACAAATGTCTGTAATATTGTATAAAATCCACTAAATGTCAGAAGAAAAATCATTAGCAACTTTGGTCAACTACTCTAAACATTAAATATCAAAACTTATATATCATTCAAATGTCAACTACAAACTATCTCCTTTACACGCAACATTGTAAGCAACAAATAAAAAATAGAAACAAATTAAAAGAAAAACTAAGAATAAAATCATAATATATATATATATATATATATATATATATATATATATATATATATATATATATATATATATATATATATGAGGTTTGTTAATTTGTGTAAGAAGGTTTTTTAGTTGGTAAATTTTAAAAAAGTATACTAAATTTTAGGTTACAAAAATGTTTCTCTTAAAAAAGAAAACAACTTTATTGGTCGAGATAAATTATTAGCTTTTATTTTATTTTTAATTTTAAAAAATAATTACCTTTTATTTTAAAAAACAATTACCTTTTAAAAAATATAATGGTTTAGGGTTTAGGATTTAGAATTTATAACCTATCTGGGTTTATAGAACTCGTCTGGATTAAAAAAACAACTATATTTTTATTTTTATTTTAAAAAACAAATACCTTTTAAAAAAATATATAATAAAAAATAATAATTTCTCTCGAATTTTCAATAACTATCTTTTATTTTTTTATTTTAAATTAAATTTTAAAATTATTAAAATACTTTTAGATTTAAAGTTGTTTTATTTTTAATAGAGACATTTTTTAATATAAAACTTATATAAATTAACAATATAAATATATATATATATATATATATATATATATATATATATATATATATATATATATATATATATATATATATATATATATATGATGATGATGAATAGTAAGTTGTAATCCTATTGTTTATTTCAAGATAAGACAATGTAAGTATACTTATAAATGTTTTTTTATCTAAGATTTTTCCTGCATTGAACTAAGATATTACCCCTTATATCTAAAATTTAAGTTATGAGATATATGAATCAATGGCTTTTTCATCATGTTTCAAAAGATAAATACGTGTATTTAACCTACAAAGAAGTAAATAGAAAGTATAGACAACGAGATAAAACAATTGACATAAACAGAAAATGTTTAAACTTAACTTTTATGAGAAGATTTGTGATGAAAATTACTATATAATCAATTATAGATAAAACTATAGTTAAATATTTATGTTAATGTTTTATTTATAATTATATTTTTTTAATAAATAATTAGAATAAATTTAATTATTTTAAATTTTAACAATTTAAAATTAATTTATTTTAATTAAATTTTTATTTATAATTTTTTATTTAATATTTATTTTAAGTATAATTTATATATATATATATATATATATATATATACATATATATATATATATATATATATATATCACTACAACATTTTTTCTCTCATCTCAACCCAATTGAAGGTGGTGGTAATTTGAATATAATTTTTAAAAATTGAAAAAGTTTACTCTTTTATAATCATTTTATATTTATTAATGTGTGTAAAATGAATATAAACTTTGTCACTTTATGTTACTCTTTCCAAATCTCAAAGGTAAAAAATGATTTTATTGTTTTTTATCTTGCACAATGGTTAAAGTTTATTCTAAACGCCTGTAGAAGTTGATTCAGTAATAAAAAAAGGACATAAGGAAATTAAAGAAATAGGTATAGAAGAGATCCTTAGGAGTACAATTATTTCAATTCTAGGTTGTAATCTTACATGTATCCCATACCAATAGAAAAAGAAAAAAGAAACACTTTGTGTAGAAGGGAAAAGGACAATAGAGGGAAATATCTTGTTCTTTAAAAATATAATGAAATGTGGTGTAGATGTGTAAATAATGTATGAAAATTTAATTGATTTATGAAGGTTTTATTTACATGATTTAATTTAAAAATGAAATTTAATAATAATAAGAAGGGAAAATATATAACATATCCTCCAAATGAACGAAGAGCAACAAATTGGATAAGTGAGGAAGGTGAATTAGGGTTAGGCAAAAGTTTTTGATTTTTTTTTTCAATTGAGGCAACAATAGGGATGACAGATTCTTTTTTTGTTAGTTTTGAGAATGAAAATTATTTAAATATCCTTGACCTTAAAACTTAGAATCTATGATAAATGAGGGCATTTTTGTCTACTATAATCCGGTACACATTGTTAAAACGTACCAACTGAAAAACAGGCGTACGCGTGTTAACAAACCCCATATATATATATATATATATATATATATATATATATATATATATATATATATCAATTATAATAATTAGTTTTAAATTGGAATAATTAGCCTTTTTTAGCTAATTCTTGTATATTTACTTTCCCTTTATTTAATTTAATTATTAGTGTTAAATATCAATTATTATAATATTATAATAATTGATATTAAATTGGTGGAGTTTATTCCCTTTTAACTCTTTCCAATCAGTTTATCAATTTGTATATTTATACTATTGCAATCCAATGATCAAATAAGAAATTCATCCAAAAATACTTTTCTATATGGTATCAGACCAGGTTTTCTGATCCTTTTCTACTATGTCTTTGTTGCTGTCGGTGGCCTATGACCACCGCCACCGACGGCCCCCTAAAAGTCTCTTTTTCATCTGATGTCTTCTATCTTCTACTTGTTCATGGATGGTTTGGTCATAAACTTTTTGCCATTCATGATCCTTTATTTGTTTTATCTTCTTCAACACAGGACGTCGATCCTTCATTTTATTTTTGTCTCCCATGGCCAA
Source organism: Vigna radiata var. radiata (assembly GCF_000741045.1). Lineage (NCBI taxonomy): Eukaryota > Viridiplantae > Streptophyta > Magnoliopsida > Fabales > Fabaceae > Vigna > Vigna radiata. The sequence goes on from NC_028361.1 coordinate 18,560,322, forward strand.
CGACAACTCTTCATCTATTAGCAACCCTCATGAGCCATCAAAACCATTCACTTGCATCACCCTTAGCAGTGTCACCAAGCTTCTACCCTCAAATTACCTCACTTGAAAACTTCAAGTTGAAGTTATTCTTGATGGCTATGATCTTCTCAAATATCCAGATGGATCCTTTCCTACACCGCTGATGACGATCTCCACCACCGTTGTACCTCTAACTCCGAATCCTGCTTATCAAACCTGCGTCGACAGGACTGTCTTATACCTCAAGCAGTTAACGGAGTGTCTCCACACAATGTCTAAAGATGTAGATTGGGCGTTCCTCAACTAAAGCATAACACAAAGCATTTCTGCTTCATCCTCGGTTTGACTCATTACTATTCAAGATCGTCCAACTTGCGAGAGGATATCAATTATAATAATTAGTTTTAAATTGGAATAATTAGCCTTTATTAGCTAATTGTTGTATATTTACTTTCCCTTTATTTAATTTAATTATTAGTGTTAAATATCAATTATTATAATTGATATTATAATAATTGATATTAAATTGGTGGAGTTTATTCCTTTTTAACTCTTTTCAATTAGGTTATCAACTTTTATATTTATACTATTGCAATCCAATGATCAAATAAGAAATTCATCCAAAAATACTTTTCTATAAAATATATATATATATATATATATATATATATATATATATATATATAAAGTTATTTCATTGATAACTTTTTAAATACATTAATTTAATAAAAAAAATGTAATCATATCAAATCCATTATAACTTGTCCATTTATTTCTCTTTGCTATTCATTTTATGAAGTCAATTTCGTTTTAGTTCTTGGTATTTTTTTTATTATTTTAGGATCTTTCAGGTTCTCTTTTTTCTATTTCGATCCTTTGTATTTTCTTTTAGTGCCCTTGTTAGATAAATTTTTGAAAGAAATTCCTTAACGTTTTACTTGTGTTATGAATATTTTAGAAATTTTAATCCAATTTTGCGAAAACTCTTATAATTTAATTTTATTATTTTGGTTTTATTAAAATATAAATAACAAATTTTATCCCTAGTACTTAATATTACTATAGTTAGGGTTGATTGAGTATTTATAGAGATAGTAATGAGTCAGATCAGACACGGATAATATTTATTTGCTACTTGACTTATAATAAAAAAGTTCATTTGTTACTCGTTAAATATATGTTTAAAAAATATTGCATGATGTTAGACTTGACCTTACGCTCACTTTGTTTCTTCACCACTTTCACACATGTTCAAACACAAAGAAGGGTTAGTGGTTCCTTAATAAATGAGTCAGACAAGTGACTTTTTCAACTCTTCATCATTTCGTATAAGGACTTCAAGATAAGGTATTCCAAGATTGCTATAAAAGAGAAGGGTTGTAAGTGTTTTTTTAACATTGATGATCAATTGAAGTTTTCTCTTTATTAGACTTGTTCTCTTGTTTGGTTGATCCCTTGGTGTGAGACTTTGATGACTCTCGAGGAAAAATAAGTTCTTGAAGTGCTCCACCAATTCCCATGCTGGCTCCCAACCAGGGAGCTCCTAAAATGTTATAGATCTTGCAATATTTTTGGTGATGTCTTTAGTAAGCACTCTTTCCTCGTTTGATTCGCTTTCTATTCATTTTTTTTAACTTAGCTAAATGCTTGTTTGGATTACAAACATGATGGCTCGAACCAATCCAAAAAAGATAAACTTCTATAGGAAAATGTTGGATGAAAATCCTGTGGTAACGGGTGGTTTTAAAGCAGCACAATCCTCCCAAGAGCTTACTTCAACTCGACCAACCATTGTCCACGAAGCGGTTGAGTCAGTGATTCTTCTTTATTTGAGTTTTGGAATAAATTTGCTCTTGTTCTCCTTGTTTAAGTATATGATATCATCGTACATGTACTTCCTCCTATGATATTGATCATTATATATCCATGTTATATAATTGTTTTGCTTTGAAGAATCTAGATTTGTTTTCATTATTTTTAGCTATTTTGAGTCATATGTATGGATTCTAAAATCAATATACCTTAAAATGCTACACTAACTCAAAAACAGAACAAAAAGTAAACTTATTATATTTGAGATTATGATCAGTTGGAAGAGTATATCTCTTTGTCATTAATTCTTTAGTTGTCTTTGATCATCAAATATATGAAAGACAAACTTATAAAATTAAAATGAAGACAGAGAAAATTTTAGATAAAATTTCTGAACGTGATGATTTTTATAAAATGAAATTTGATTAATTTGAAATATGTTTTTGTTAAAAAGTTTACAAATAAAATAACAAATGTCAAATTAAAACTACTATTACTTTTAAACTATTTTTCTTAAACATACAAAGTACCACAAATTGAAAAAATTGAGGAAAGTTTCTTTGCCTAAAGCACCTCAATTAAATGTAGCCACATCCGTTGACCAGTTCTTAAATCAATCCTAAATCCACATTAAATCAAAGTTACACACAATCAAGAATAAAGGATTAAATACTTATATGTTAGTTTCTATTTGTGGTTTAGAATATTAAAATTTGATACTTAAGAGGAAGCTGAGGACTATAAAGATATTAGCATTAGGCCTGTATGTTTAATTTGTTCTTTTAAACACGTATTTTTAATAAAATATTTTTTTAATATATTTAGGTAAATTTATTTTAAAAAATAGAAACATGACAAAAAGCTGTTTTATACTTTATTTTTTTTCTTTATATTGAATTTGTTTTAAAAGAAAATTAAAAAAAAAACATTCTTTTTAAAAACGTTATCTTTTTATATAAATTTTACTTAAAAATAAATCAATGTTTAGAAAAAAAAAATCTAAACGCAAACATATAGAAGAATTATAGTAGTTATCACAGTGTCAACTAAGCCTTTATCTAAACACATTATTCAAATATTAATGTCTCTTTATATCATTCAAATCTCTGCCAATAATCAATTCCTTTATCTAACATTAATACCAAGTAATCACGTAACCAAGAACACACAAATTAAATACTTCAAGAATTTGACTAAACGATTTCACGTTGATAGATTCATATCTCTATAAATAGTAGTTTCTTAGAAACCCTTTAGATAAAAATACCAAAAAGGTTTATTTTCTCTTCCAGCATCATAGCTTTGCTAATATGGCTTCAAACCCAGAAACATTGGAATGGACCACTGGACTCTATGATTGTTGGCAAGATCCCTCTCATTGTAATTTTCATATATTTTCTTTTTATTAATTTTTTGATGATTTTTTTTAAATAATATAGCTATTTCTTTTGTTTTGGTTGATGTGAACATTGATATATTTGCATAATATTGAAAGGTTGCTTCACATGGTTTTGTCCATGCATAACCTTTGGGCAGATTGCAGAGATCGTCGATGGAGGGACAATATGTAAGTCAATCAATATAAATATATTGTATTTGAAGGTCCTCTAATAACTTTTCGTCTTCCAATTCGGTTAAATATTTTTTTTCTCTTAATTATTATAAGAAATTATATTTTATTTTCAAACTAAATTATCTAATATTTTGTTTATGTATTTTATAAAAATTGTAAAAACATTTTACATGATTTTTATTCTTTATACGTGAAGAGTAAAATTTTGTTTGTCACGTTATTTATTCGGAAGAAAATTTTACATGATTTTTATAAAATAGAGAGACTAATTACTTTATAATTTAGTTTAGGAATGAAACGTAAGTTTTAATATAGTTTGAGAAAAAAAAGGTTAACGTTTTTAAATTTAAAAGAAATTAAAAATCAAAATACCATGATTATTATTTAAATAATAAAGTTTAATGTGTAATAAAATATTGTTAAAAAATAAATTTTAAACCTAATTTTGTTAGAAGTTCTACGTCAACTAGAAATAAAACTAATTTATAATATGTAAGTGAAGTGCAAACCTCACCTTATAAACCGGTTTTATAAAGTTTAGTTTAGTTAATCCACTTTTTAATATGATATCAGAGTCGTGGTTAAAGTCTATCCTAACGAGTTCTAGACATTTCTCTTTAAGTACAGTATTTTATTTTGGCAGCAAAAACTGCAGCGTGCTGCATTTACACGCATGGGATGTCATGGCTAAATGGTGCGATTTACAGATCGAAATTGAGAAGACTCTTCTCACTGCCTGAGGAACCCTACTCTGATTCATTTATTCATTGTTGCTGCTGCGTTTGTTCCCTCACCCAAGAATTCAGAGAACTCGTAAACCGTGGAATTCATCCTTCTCTTGGTAACTAATCTTGTTTTAAAGTATAAATTTGAAGTATGAATTCATTTATCTTATTTCATCTCCTATTTTTATCTCATTTCTTAATTCATAATCATGATATTAATAAATGAGAAAATTCTAATTTACTTCACTCTGTGTATTAAATGCTAATTTTGTAATCTTCATTTCATTAAAAAGGTTGGGAAGGTAACGTTGAGAAGTGGAAGAGGGAAGGTGTAGAACCTCCAATTGTTCCCACCATGTATCGTTGATGAGAACACTCACCAACCAATTGTTATCACTTCCTTCTGAAGTTGGATTGTTGTGGGTTCTATCTATGACTTGAAAGTATTTACATGTGCTTTATGATTGATATAGCAAAGGTTCTTTTTCGTTTTCATTGAAGAAACTCTTTCATGAATATTTGGAACAAAAACAAATAAACTTTTTTCTCTTTGCAATAAGTTACAATATTGAAATTTGTTGTGCCTTATTTATATATTTCTTCTTACTACATCCAATAGTCTTAAATGTTTAAGAATCAAACTTTAAGGTAGTTTAAATACTTCATTCCTCTTTTTATCTTCAATGTCTTTTAAAAATAAAACCGTGATAAAGTTTTATATTCTAAAACGAAAAATATCTTATATAAAAGGTAATTAATTCTAATGATGTCACTTTAAGCCATTTACTGGAGATAACTTATCATTCCCCTTATACCTCAACTGGGGGCTTAGGTTCCTACTATGCTGAATAGTCTCACATTGTTTAAGAGTCGAGACTTAATGCAATTTAAATACTCCTTACTCTCCCTCAAAGACACCTTTTTAAGATAAAAGCACGACAAAGTTTCACACTCCAAAACGGACAATATTTCAGATGAAGAATAATTGATCCTAATAATATCATTCAACATATTGTAATCATAACATTGTGTTTAACGAAGAGTAATCTACATGTTTATATAAGGGAGATCTTTTTTATAATGGAAAAACAATACTATGCCTTATTAAAGTATTTGATGAGAAATTCTTTAAGACGTGTATTAGACCGAATATAAGAATAAATATTAATAGATTCCGTTTCTATTGTAAATCATATTTTTTTTATCTCATGTTTATCTTATATAATGTTAAAATATTATATTCGTATTTAGATTCTTAGTTATCAAACCTATTTGGACGTATAAGCATACATGATTAATTATAATATTGAAAACAAGAATAATACTATTACGTAAATATATAGAATCTGACAGGGCAAAAGGCAAAATGTGCTATTCAAATGAAAAATTCCGTTTGTTTACATCCAATAGAGAAATCTATCGTTATAAATTTTTTTTTGACAATTTTTTAATAATAACTTATGTCATAATTTATGATCGATGTGTTTAAATATATAAATTAATAAAATAATGATACATAATCAATTATCAAAAATTATTAAAAATGATTATCAAAATATCATTGTTCATTCAATATGACTCATTACTTCATCTAATTTTTTTTATGTTTCTTTATAAAAGTCAACATTTTAAAATATTTTTATTCTATTTATTTTATTCATCAAAGTTTAAAATAATGTTATTATTTTTACTTTCTATAACTAATTTTATTAAAGTATAATTCACAACACTTCAAAAAACTTATTTGAAAAATAAAAGTTTATTTCATTTCTTCATTTATGTATAAAAACTTTAAAAGATAAAAAAAAGAAAGAAAACAATGGTATGAGGACAAGATTTTGATGTTAATGTCTCCTTTTAATCAATCAATGTCATCTCATTCTGAATAGAGAAGACGTATGATGGATATAGACATTGGGAAAAACCCACCTTTGCTCACGTGGCCCTAATTATACCTCATTACCTCAATTTCTTCAAATTATCCTTAATCTTTGTTTAGATTGAATAATATATGATAAATTAATTAACTTTTAAATTTATACTAATTTATGGATAAAAATTGAAAGGATGTTATATTTAGTAATACATACCCTCTTCTTTTAGAACATAGTCTTTGATATTATATTTTCACTATGCTAGTAGTGTGAGATATTCTACAATAGAAATGTTCTTAATTATATTTCTCTGATACAAATTAGCACCTGGAAAATTAATATACCTTAAATTTATTTATTTAAAAATTAAACTTAAGATCAACTTTTATGAATTAAATATTTTACATTGATAAAAGTGGACTTGTTATATAAAAAAAGTTATAAAAATAGTTAAAAAATATTTAATTAGTTAAGAATGTAAAATCTTTATTTTTTAAAACTAAAAATCTTCATAAATATAAAAATTAAAGATGGAGAAATTCATATAAAGTAATTGGTCTTGTTCGATTTATCCAAATCTTTCTTGATCTTATATATATTTCATTTGTTTTGTACTATGGTGATGGTTTTTTTGTTTTTCGTTTCGTCGTATTATTCTAAATAATATTTTTTTAAAATAACGAGTTAATATTGTTTTTCTGTCTCGATAAAGTCGTTCCAACAATAACCAATGATATAAAAAAAATTAAAAAATAATACATTATTAGTTAAAGTTAATTTGAAAACAAAATTAACACTATATATGAAAGATATTTAAAAAATATAATGAAATTAAAAAAAAAATATTGTAATAAAATAATAAAAAAGCTATTGAACCTAATAATACCTATATGTTAAGATTATCAATGAAATGAATGGTAAGTCTTCGATCTGAACACATTATTAGATGGGTGAGTTTGGGATTTGTCTTATCATTCTCTCGAAATCCTATAAAAGTTAGGTAGACACAAATGCACTTATATATAACCTTTTTAACTCCTCATGGATTAATCTACCAATCTATCCAAAAAAAAGAAAATCATTTAATTACTTTTTGATTATTTAAAAGAATTACACTATTTTTGGGCTATCAGTGATTAGAAAGAATCATACATAACTTTTAAACCCATTATTACAGAAATAAATAATTTTATGAAACATGATTAAACAACATTCTAAAACATATTGAATAAAATAGTTTAAAGAATTAGAAAGATTATGCGAGAATCAATCAAAATATAGAATAAGTTTGACCCTTTAAATGCTTAGTCATGCTACGTGAGTGGTGATCCACCACCAATTTGATACTCTTGTTTAGCCACTTCGTAAAGCACAAACCAAGTCAATGTTAAGAAATAACACAATCCCAATATTCTATTATATAATACATGGTTCCCAGAGCTACAAGTATGCTTTATGTTTATATTTGAAGACCAATAACCATTACATTATGGCATTATACATTTAATTTGGCTCATTGCAACTTAAAATTCAAAGCACTTAAGACATAAGAGAGTTATTCACATATTTAAATACAGCTTATTCTTCCAATTTGGACACAATTTGAAACACATTTTGTACAATCCTGTTTTCTTGGACCCAAAACAAACATTGCCAATAAACAAATGAGTATTTCTATGTTTTATGTGATTCTTTGATCTATATATATGAATTCCTACGTTAGTTTAAACCCCAAGTTCAATTTTTCATGTGTATTCTTACAAACAGAAACTTTATTTAGAGAGGTGGATATTAACAATGGAGGCACAGTTTGATGATGATAGTTTCTATGCTGAGATTAGGAGGCAGATTCTGCAATTGACATCAGAAGATGAAGATTTATCAGTTGAAAAAGGTTTCAGAGAAGGTGGTGTTGGTGGTTCAACAAGGCCACCACCACTTGCAAAACACTCTTGCTCATGGGAAGCACAAAGTTCAAGTTCACCTCATTTGACTGTGAATTTGTGGAAGAGTGCAAGAGGTACTGGGGTCTTCATTCCCCGAGTTGTGACTGCTAAAAAATATCAGAGACCAGGTACAGATTCCCTGTCTCTTTCAATCTTTTAACTTTGTTTATAATCCGAACTAATTATAGTAAATTCCACGTCGACTAGAAATAAGGCCATTTAAGTATATATAAGTGGGTGTAAATCTCATCTTACAAATTAGTTTTGTGGAGTTGAGGCTTAAACTTCAGTTTTAACATGGTATAAGAGTCATGATTGGAGCCTATCCTAACGATTTCTGTTGTTGTTAGGTATGTTGTTTTACCCGCTATCGGACCATCCATTAAAAAGTCTAATCACACGTTCTAGATGTATATACCTCGGGGTAAGGGAGTTTGTTGGAAGTCTCACATCGACTAGAGATAAGACCATTAGTGTATATAAGTTGGTGCAAACCTCATCTATAAACCGGGTTTGTGAGGCTGAGTATGAAAGACCTATTAAATTATTGTCTTAAGATTTTGAATAGATTATGAATCATTATTTTATATAATTAGACTCATATCTCATTAATGTTTAATGTTTGTATCGATAAAAAATAATTTTCTTTATTTGTTTATCCTAACTAGCTATGGTTTTAACTTTTTCTATAAATCTTCCAGGAACAATGAATGGCAGAAAGCAAATATATAAACCAGTGGCAAATAAGTATTGAAGAAACTACTACCCTTTGGAAGTTTGTGTCTAGTGAAAATACAAGATTCCACCTTGTTCATCATAACTCAGCCCATTTCAATAATTTAGAGTATCATCAATCACAAGTACAAAGATGGGGAAGTTGGTGCAGAATATTTATTCTACATCACAAATATTACTCAGTTTCAGACAATATGTAAATAATTTATCACAAACCACCTAGGAGAGGATATACCTAAATGTGTGAAGTTGTTTCTACACCACCATTTGTAGTTATGTCATAATAAATTAATGATAAATAAAACTTAAATATATTGTTTAAATCTCCCCCAACAAGTTTTCAATTTAAATTGTATGTAATGATCTATGAAACTCGAACACACTTTATAATATTGGATATATTGATGAAGTGTCTAATTTAAAAGACATGATTTTATCTCTTACCATAATTTTGACACATATTGGTGAAGTGTTCAATTTAAAATAAATGGTTTTGTCTCTTATCATAATTTTGATATGAACTTAAGACAAGGTTAAAAACCACAAATATAATAATGATCTTTTTTAAAAATAAGGAACAAATTATTTTTTACCTTTTGATATTAGATAAATAGATTAAATTATTTTTTTTATTAACTAATAATGTTTTTAGATTATTATATTTAACTAATCTTGTTTATAGATAATTTTAAATATGTAAATATATAATAATCTAATATATAAATCTGTGTGCTCGTATCATACATTTTGGAGACTACACTAATCCGTGTTTGTATCATATTCATGCTACATAGATTATTATCAATATCAAAAAATATTGTCGATTAACAATATTCTTAACAAAACATTTAAAATTATTTATCAGAGCTTCATGTCAATGTTTAATAGAAAAAGAAAAGGGAAAAATACTGATCAGGTTTATCTTCCGATTATCACGTTACCATGTTTTTATGCTTTGTTCAAAGAAAATTCATGCTTTTATGCAATAGTACCATTGTTGCTGAAAGGATGAGGTTGATACTGATATGCATTTGCACCAGTCTCAGCTTTTAGATGTAACACTTGCACAATAATGACCACATAAATATGCTACTAATATACAGAATAACTTGTACAGATGTTACAACACCATCAATTTACCATGAAAGAAAATTAGACAGTATAATGGATTTATTATCAACAGTATATTTGAAGGTTTGTTCCTCTTTAGAACAGACATTGCCATTTAGTTTGAAGGCAACATAAGAAGTACTACTGATAGATACTATAATGTGAGTCCTTATTCTCTAGGGCGTGCCAACCATAATGAACTAAGTGCTCTTAGTCTTGAAATGAAATCATTTTGGACAAGGAATGCCCTGGCGGTTTGGCGTACTGTCAAAATTCGTTGCAACTGTTGAAGATAATGTTGCTTCAAGAGATCAGCCTAAGAACATAAAACATTATTCAGAACACTATTTGTAAAAACTTATGAATCTGATCATGTTGATGGTGAAATTTTGTGTCTTACCTGCTGAAGGAGACCTTCTAGTTCACCAAGCTTGGCCATTGCAAGAGCCATTTGGTCCATGTAATCAGCAACATTTCCATTACCAGTTGGTCCAAGGGAGTTGGAGGAAAGTGTTTCCACAAGATATTGTTGCAATGCTTCCATACCTTTATCTAAAGCATCCTCAGACTGGACAGAAGATTTTTCCAAATTACAAATGCCCAACAACTGCTGCTCTGTCAATGGCTCAAGGTGGTTCTTGATGATCTGAATCTCAAAAGATAACAAATGGAATTGAACAAAAAAGTATTTAGACACATATGAAATGAAAAAGCTAAAAGGGTCAATCACCTTTAGCAGTTCAGATGAACGGAATCCACCAAGCCACATAAAACGTCTTTCCACTGGAGTTTTCCACGTTCCATTAAGTATGTGAAATATATCAGCCTTTGCTCCTATTCTCTTTAACCTAAATAACTCATTATGATGTACCCTCACACCTTCAACAAGGATGTGTAACTCATCATCACTCATTTGAGAATTTACAGCCAATCTTAGATCATTGAGCAAATGTTGGTGTTCATCAACCCAGTGAGCATATTCCATGTCAAATGCTAAGGCACCTATATATTCAATAAAATATCATCAATCACAGCCCTCCTATGATAAAGTAAGTTTCAACAGATTGCACTTTAATATATCAATCACACAGCATGCACCAAATCAACCTCAACTCCATGCTCATGAAATCTTGTGTTAACAAACAGAAGCAATCTTTGATCTTTTGGCCATAAAAGAATGGTGACCTCAATATACTATTTATTCAGCTGCAGCTATTTCTATGCGTCCAAAATAATGTTGTTTATTTTAGAATAGTTGTAATCTATCTTCTAAGAAATTGAAATTTTGACAGCAGTGATGCCTACAATACAAGTGGATTATAATCTATACACCATTTGTCTACCAAACTTAAATTTAAGAGAATGCAAGAAACCAATATAAGCATTATGTTTAGGCTACTGTAGGAAATAATGTTCAAGAAATGTTTCTTTTTATAGGTACCATTTCCAACAGCCGAATGACCTTGATTCCCTTCAGTCGCAATAAATATACCCTGCAATGAAACAAACAAAGTTAGAAAACAAAATCAAATTATCTGTACAGCAAACATCAACCAGAAATCCAATACTTCTTACACCTGTTGACGTGCTCGTTGAAGTTCTTGCTCTAATTGCACAAGCTTAACTCGGCTGTTCTCCAATTGCTGTACATACGCCTATTTAAAACCAAAACCTATAAGTGAATGAAACATGTTCTGCTCAAATCTTGAACTCAACTAAATTGAAACTTACATAATTTTTATACAAGTATGTGATTTTGCTATTTTTACACTTAACTTACACAATTATATCAGAGTATACCAAAATTTGTAAACTTTTAAAAACTAGTCATTGAATAGTCTCTTCATCAATCACATAGATAACATACTTTTGAAAAAGGGTTGTCAATTAACTTAACAAAAGGATCTCAATTGTAGTTTTCTACAAGTCAAGGTATAAAATGTGAGCAATCCAATTGAAAGCTTTGAAGCAATTACCTTTTTCCTTAACCGACTCTTCTTTGCAGCCTCTCGATTCTGAGCTAGTCTCCGAAGGGTCTAGAAAAATGGAATCCAAATATATAAATCATTAGTAATGAAACAGAACTTAGTAGCAACAAATTGTACCAAGTTGTAATCAAACAACAAACCTTCTGATCTTCAGGTTTGACCTTTGTCTGATCCTTGGATTGCATAAGCATACGCGAGCCATTCTTAACTCTATTGCACTAACACATGGTCAACAAACACTATAAGACATCATCAAGATTCAGTTATTCATCTAAAACAAAATCTCATGCCTCTAGTCCTTAATAGGGTGATATTTTTAGTCTCTAGCGAGGACTAAAACCACATCCTTGTTCTGTAGGAACTAGAAATAAGTGAAATCTTGATAAAATTAAACCAAAATTCCTACTATTTTCAGGGATAACAAGTTTAAACCAAGTATGGACAAATTCTCATTTAAAATAACCTAAAATTATTGTCTTAAGCCTCGTTCACACGAACCAAAAGAAATCATTACATGATTGAGAAAGAGACTATTTACTTACTTGGATTCTATCATCAGTATCAATATCTGTGGAAGTATCATCAGTTTGTTGGCTATTATCCACTATGCCTGAATCAGCCCAATTGTCAACATGACCATTCCCCAAAGGCAAAGTTTGCATAGACACTCCTTTGTGGTACATCAGTTGCAGCCCTGTATCCATGCACCCTCCCCCACTTGAACCAATCTCCGAAGACCCAACATTCTACACAAAAACAACATTTCCAACCTAAAATTTCAATCACACATGACCCTCACAGAATAAAACCCATCTACAATCTTTCAACAGAAAAGCGAAAAGGAAAGAAGAAGAAAATCCACCGTGCTCAATGTTCCATATTGCATGTTACTGCCACCAACAACATTGCTTGACTTCACACTAAACATAGAACCTGCAGAAGAACACAAAACCCAAATTACAGACACACTCACACATAAAAGACGCATGATGATCTTCCTTCACTTAAATTTGCAGTTAACATGTGTTTGGAAGCAACTACTTCTTTCTTTCTTTTATTTCAAAAAAGAAAAAAGACTTTTTGTTTCAAAACTATCTCATAAGGCTTCAAGAATAATTTTCGTAAAACTACACTAAAGCCATATTCACTTTGTTCATAGGGTGCAACCAAATACAGTGAGAGTGGGTTACTTGAGCCTAAATCAACACCAGCTTCTTGATGAAAAACGGCAGAGGAATGGTGAAGGTCCCCAAAATCACAGAACCCGGTGGTGGGGTTTCGGTTGCCGTCGTTTCCCCTGTTTCAAAACAGAGACGCTCTGTTTCATCAGCAAAGACAGAAACTTGCCGACACCAAAACGGCACAACTCTGTTGCACGCAAAGAGATACAAGAAGAACAATAAAGGGAAAGAAATGAACAAAAGGGTGGACAAAGCTACTACACACCGAAGCAAAAAGGAAGAGTGGCAGTAGAGTTGTGAACTAGCTTGTGCTGTCTTGAAGCCTTGCATATTTTTCATCAAACTAGGGACCGACCAAAACAAAAATGTTATTTTGTTACTATCATTATGAGAATATGTTACTGTGTTCAGACAATAGAAGATTGTTATGGGAAGAAGAAGAAGGTTGTGTGAGAAGTGAGAAAATGTTGGTGTCTGTATAAGAAGAGGATGGCATGTAAGTATGTAAGTAGTTTTGTTTTATTATATAATATTATTGTTTGAGGGAGAAGTAGGGTGTTTATTACTCATTATTATTGCTATCTGACTTGGGATTTTATTTATTGAATGCTTCTCACTGAGGCACAGTTTCACACTGTTCAATGACCATCTCAATCTCTTCCCCATTAGACGTCTCCTTCATGCTTTTTATTCCTAGTCCTATATAGTTCCTAGCTACGTGATATTGTGCTGTGCTGTGCTGTGCTGTGTATTTCATGTAATAAAGGTGAGTGATTATTCCTAAGAAGAAGTTTGGCCACTCACCAAAGGGACATTAGAATTTAGAAACGTAAAAGAAGAGTGGTTAAAGCTACTAGACACACTCACCTAAACACTGCTTTTCTTAACAAAAGAGAATAACAGTGAACAGTAGTGATGTGTGAATTCGTATCAGAAAGTGGTCAGATTCGAATTTGGAGGGCATAACTTGTAACTTAGATCGTTTACTCCACTACTGCTTAAAATAACAACAGTAAAAAAAGCTTATACTTCAAATTAAAAAATTTAACTTTTTTATCCCTCTTTTCACTCCAGCATATTCTTAATTAGACATACATATCAATTCAAACTTTTTTTATAATTTTACATAGAATCAAGCTTGGCATCAAATGTTAGCATGTAAGACATAAACAACAAATGAAATTATCATGTCAAACAATTATAATAAATAACAATACAAGAAAAAAATTATTGGTGAAGAACAAATTAGAAGAAGTCTTGATTCAAGTAAATAGAATTTTGTTTTCGGAGCATAAAACAACAACAAAATAATAATTGTTTCTTTTGCAAGATAAAAGACTTTGTGAGATCGATTAAGTGTAAAAAAAAAAAAAAATCTTTAAACCATAAAAACATCAACATTTTTAAAATATAATATAAAACAAAATTCAAATTTTATGAGTCGTTGTGTTTATTTTTGTACTTTTTTTAATATAATGTATTTATTGGTAAAATAAAATACATATTGTCACGGTCACTCATAAGTATTGATCAAAACATTCAAGAAAGCAATGTCTAAAGTACCACTAACAGTAGGATTAAAATTAATGTTTTTATTTATGCTAATATGTTAAATAATCCCCACACACTTAAAAAAATTAAATTTTTGTAGAGTATATTTTTTTTTAAAAAAAAAATATTGTATTATAGCATACAAAATCTTTTATGTTTTTGCTTTTCATCTAACACATGATTTTTTATCAAGAAATGTAGAGACTTAATTTGTCTTAAGAAATATACAGACTTAATTTTATATTTTTGCTTTTTATCTGACACATGAATTTTTATTAAATTTACATTCAATATTGTTTCGGTTATGGGATCAAGGTTATATGTTTGCTATATTAGGTGTATCTTAACGTCGAAATCTTCTTCTTTGTCACCATCGTCCTAGGTTTTCGTTCGGTCAAATTGGAAAATTACTAATAGGAGACACTTGATGTCAAAGTCAGTAAGCATTCGACAATTATCAATTAATGCGTATTAAATGCAATCACCTACCTCTTTATCTCAAACTTGTATTTATAGTTTTGAGAGTGGCTTTTAGATTCATGACAACCTAATTACGGTTATCATACTTTTGCTTTGAGCTAATTAGTATTGGCAGTAATCTCGTGGAAGTTGGACCATTCGACACATTATGACAAATGACCATCCGATTTCTCACGTAATTCTAACCATGCGAAGTTGGACCGTTCGACACATTATGACAAATGACCGTCCGATTTCTCACGTAATTCTAACCATGCGGTCATACAGTACAAACATCAATGCTTGTTTTGTTTTAAGGAGTGGTTACACATACAACCTTATACATTTATATTGTTCTATGAGTTCCACTTAAAGATCTACTCATGTCTCAATAGTGGCCCCATGATTATTACATTTTTACTCACATTGCGAACATTTAATCTTAGCTTTCTTTGAGTGTATTTGAGACAAAAATCATTTTTAATTGGAATTTGGGAATTGATATTGTGTAAGTTTCAATTGAAATTAGTGGTAAAAAGCAATTTATAATCCTTAATAGATGCTAAACATTCCAAAGGAGTCTCACCAAAGGGTCTAGTATGTTGACTTTCACTAGACGATTTGGTGGTCATCTATTTTTCTGAATTTTTTATGATAAGTGACTTTTATGTTTAAGAGCACACATGCTCTCTAAATGTTCGAACACATATTTTATGCAATGGAGGATTAAGTGAAGATACAAAGTATGTAGTTTGTTGAGTCTCATTAGAGATTCTAGTATGCTAAGTTGAGATAGACGGTCTAGTGGACCTCTAAACTGTCAATAGATATTTGATTTGCTGATTTGAATTAAACTATATTATTTAGGAATCAAGTGTAATCCAAACATATAAACCATCAACTATTCTCTAATTGTGATATATGGGATATTGTTTAATTTATTTTTTTAAGCAAAAAAGAAGTTACTATGTTTTGAAAGTATTATTAGAACTTTTCTTATGGAGAGTCTTAAGCCAAAAAGATAAAGATACACACTTGATAATACAAATTATGTAGAATCAAGTGTTTACTGATTTAGAGTTGCAAAGATTATTCTGCAAGGGCTACATAAAGAGTTGAGGGCAGAAAGGAACAAACTTTTATCTATTGCTAATCATCACTCACCATCACGTCTATCTACTCGACTTTTAGTCAAACACTAGATTTTTTCTATTTTCTGGTTTGTGATTCTTACTCATGTCTTTCACATGGGAGACTAAACTTTTCTAGGTTGAATTTTGATTTATCCTTTCGAATTACTTTTGAACACTTATTAATAATTCAATTCTAATCTTCTATTCAAAATTATTTATAGTTTGCTTAATTCTAACAATATCTTATTTTCTTAATTCTAGAGATAAAAGACTATTCAAATACAGGAAAAAAAACTAGAAAATGTAGGAGGCTGAATAGTATTTTTAAATTATTTCACAAATCAATGTTTAATAATTATTGTAGGGGTTAGACGGTCTGCATTAGCTGTTAGATGCTTGTGTTTTCAATAAAGCATTTTAGGAAAACATTTTAAACAAGGGAAGTAATAACACAAGTATTTTTATATTAGTTCACTCAACCTGAGCAATGTCTAGTCTCCCTTAAGACCACTTAAGGGGTTCCACTAATCTTTTTCAAATATTACAAACGAGTACAAACCACTCTCGGTATACACCGAGTATTATCAACTACTCCTAGTTCCCAAGTATTATAAACCATTCATGGTTCCAAGTATTATAGCCATTCATAGTTCCAAGTATTATAAACCACTCTTGGTTCCTCTAATCAATCTTAACTAGTATGAATTTAACCACTCTTGGTATACAAGTATTACCAATCACTTATGGTTCCCCTAGACAACTGTCTAGAACTTTTAACTCAACAAAGCTAAACAATACAAGTGTTTTAATTATCTTCAGAATATACAAACACAATTAGTTTTTTATTACAAATACAAATTCTGATTACTCTCAAGGAGAGGATAAGTACAATACAATGAAACTCGAGAACTTATGAAGTTTTTTCTCTTATATTGAAGAGCTTTAGATGATATGAGCTTGAAGAATAACAAAGTAAGTATTCAATTATCTTTCTTGTATATGTTCTCTCTTCTCTTCTATTCTTTTCTCTTTTCATCTCTCAACAATTTTCAACATATTCAACAACACTTCTTCTCTTATGAAAATCTTCTTTATATAACCCTCTTGAGAAATAATCGGACACATAGTTGACTTTAGATAGACTTTATAACCATTTTAGGTAGCTGGTCAGACTCAAGTCTACGTTGTAGGATGACAGTGTTTTATTAGCGCTTTCTTTCACGAGTAGCTTATATAGTCTTCCAGAGCTAAAAAAGCTTTGAGAAAACATTTATCTCTCAACGTCTTTTTGTCCTTTGTGTAGCACTTCTAAATAATGCTTAGTGTTTACACTACTCGTACAAATAACGAGAACAAAGTATGTAAAGAAACATTTTTTTGACAACATTAAATGTTGATGATCAGTAAGCATGTTGCGTGTTTAAAGCATTTTGGCACTTGCCAACATCGTTTGATAAAAGTATTGTTTAAAGGCAAGGCGTTTGATATGTCATGATATGATTTATTAAGTTCTTGTTTCACAAGGTTAATGTTAAAATGCTTTATCATCTTGTTCAAGCGCTATGGTGATTAGATACCTATTTATAAAGTGTTGAGTCACTTTTATGTCGCACTAAAAGTCAACAAACTAGAATTTCCCCCTAATGTAGGATATTGATGTGATTATAGATAGGACAAAGGAAGATGAGAATAAAAAAATGACAAGAAGCATGGTTAAAGGAAATCATCTTATTTCTTGGCTCCTTTGTACCTTTGTACAAAAAGAATAGGGTAGATTTCTTGGCTTGTATTTTGCCTTTATTAGCATATGATTTCATAGGTTTGCATTTTGCCTCTCTTGTTTCCTTTTTCTTAGTTTGGTTGTTAAGAAGCTTATATACTCTTCTTTTCTTTAAGGTGCAATGAATGTGGAACGTCACATAGTTTGGACTTAAAAGAAAGAAGAATAAATAAGTCTATTCTCCTTATAGTTGCTTATAATGCAAGTTATCTCATGTATAGTTCTAGTTTTGATCTTTAGATTGGTTAGGTAACTTATATACCTCTAGGAGGTTGTAGAATTAAGAGATTTGGGACTTAAAACAGTCTTGAGAGCTGTTGTCTAGAGTTGTAGGCCTTCAAGTCCCACATCCTTTAGTTTTCTCCACCTACTTCATCTCCTAGTACTATATAAGCAAACTAAGGTCTCCTTTGTACACAAACCATCAAATTTGAATATAAAGAATGTTGTGCATTCAATTACATTACTTCTTTAAGATAGAATTATGTCTCTTAGTCTAAATTTGGGTCTCTTCTTCTGAAGAACAAGTGGTGATCCTCTTTGGCATTTATCTTGGATCCTTTCAAGTGGCATGCCTTCCAAATAGTAAGTTTCCTCTCTTTTCTCTCTTACATTTTTAGTCTTTTTTAATTTCATTTCTTAATTATTTTAGTTTAGTTATTTGCTTATTTCTATCTAGGCATGTTGTTCCTTGTTACTAAACTGGGCAGATTCATTATCTACCACATGATTACTGACCTCCCATTCAACCTGCCACATATAATCCTCGTCCATCTCTTTCAATCCAATAAAGGCTTAACGGAATGTGTGTTGAACTTCTATTTTACCTCTGTAATATATAGGTGGTTGTCAAGCAAGGGGTCATTGAGCATCTGATCTATTTTCTACCACATGTCACCCTCAAAATGATAGGCAAACTAAGGTAGTTAATAAGTCTCTATCTACTTTACTAAGGGTAATATTAAGAGGTAACACAAATTGGGATGATCATCTTCCTCGCATTGAATTTTCTTACAATAGAGTAGTCCACAAGACTACTAATCTTTCTCCTTTTAAGGTTGTTTTTTATTTTAATCCTATCACACCTCTTGATTTACTATCTCTTCCAAAATCATCTTCTTTTATACATAAGGAAGGTGTATCTAAAACGGAGTTTGTCAAGAAGTCGTATGAAAAAGTTAAAAACCAAATTGAAAAAAAACTAAAAAATATTCACAGTACGACAATAAGGGGAGAAAGAAAATAATTTTTAAAGAGGGAGACTTAGTTTGGTTTCACTTGAGAAATGAAAGGTTTCCCTCTAAAAAAAAGTCCAAACTTAGTCCAAGAAAATAAATGATAATGCATATAAATTAGACCTTCTTGAAGATTATGGTGTCAGTTGTACTTTTAACGTCTGCGACTTAATTCCTTTCATATGGCATATCCTTCTCAAGAGGGAGGGTCTGATGAAGGACCATCTAGGGCTCATATTAGACCTCTAACTTGGATCATGTCAAAAAGGATTCAAGAAAAGGATTACAAAGCACTTTATTTTTATGGAAAATCAACTATTAATCTTTCATTCTCTTCTAATCGTGCTCATCCAAAACCCCTGCACGTCTAGCCTCTATGAGGAGCTTTCCACATGTGCATTTCTTTCCATGTGCCAATTGCGTGGGACGTGTGACCTAGCCAGCTGGACTTTTTTTAATTTTTAGAGGGAAAATAGTCAAACTTTGAGGCATCCTCAAAGCTATAAATAGAAGTGCTTGGTCTATGTAATTTCCCACTTTTGAATGTAATGAAATGCTGTAGAAATTTGTTTTAGCTTCCTATACTCTTGGGTCAAACCTTGTGTCCTCATTCTCTCACTCTCCTCTAACTTCCTTCCCTGATAGGAAGGTTGTCTAAGCTTAGAGCCTCCAAAGACCAATCATTCCTTTCATTCAGACCTTCATCAAACATCTTCAATGCACCAAACTTCTATTGCACTTTCAATTGTTCGCTACTTCTCTGGTCCTTGGAGAGTTCTTCACGCATGATGCTTGGAGTTGCTTCCATAAAAAAAGTTAGCATAAATCAAGTGTTTTGCTCTGAGCTTACATCATTTGATGCTTTCATCCAAAAAGAGTGAGAAAAAGAAATTATAAGAATTCGGGAATATATTGTTTTGATTAAATATCCTCTCAATGAGAGTTATTTTCCTTCTTGTAATCAAACAATTATTGTAAACCAAAATTGGTTAAACTAAGAGTAGTGTTGTTAACTAGGGAATCGGGAGTGGTGAGAATACTTGTTGTAAACTAGGAGTGGTAATAATACTGGGAACCACAATGGTTTATAATACTCAGAGTAGTCAGGATTAGTAGGTGAACTTTGAGTGATTTATAAACTCAGACTAGTCAGGATTGACTAGGTGAACCATGAGTGGTTTATAATACTCAAACTAGTTAGGATTAACTAGGTAAACTAAGAATGGTTTATAATACTCAGACTAGTCACGATTGACAAAGGGACCAAGAGTAGTAATAATAATTGTAACCTGAAGAGGGTTAAACTCATTGTAATCTTTGGTAAGATTAGGACAACCCCTTCTTAAGGGAGAACTAAAGGTAGCTCAGGTTGAGTGAACTAATATAAAAATTGTACTTTATTGTTTTCATTCTTTAAATGCTTTTATTATGTTTTCTACGTCATCGTTTGAACATACATCTCATTTATTAATCTTTTGAAAACTTATCCGATGTTATTTGAGAAAAGTAACATTATTCACCCCTCTAGTGTTTCCTTATGTATTTTCATTTACAAATTGCTTAAAAGTAAAATTTAATTAAATTCATGATAACACAAAATTATAATCATTATCATTTTAAAAAAATTAAACAATGATCATTTACTATGATGGATGTCATTTAATACAATGCACTAGTCATCTAATGCAAAGAGCTAAATAGTTTGTTAAACATAAATTTAATAAAAAGTAAAGTATATTAAGGTAAGTCAAACTAAAATGGTCTCTCAACGAATTCAAATATAATTTCAATACTTCATGTTATAACGCCTATATGTAAAAGCAAAAGATAGAAAACAATAAAGTAAAAATAGGTTGCAATAGAAATAATGTTAAAAGATATGAATGAAATAGTATAAGGAACAAATTGATTCTCTAGTTCATTCGCAACTAATTCTTCATTAGTTTTCATATAATTGTTGTTCCTCCAAGTTCCAACAAAGCCAAATTAATTAGACAAACATCAATTATTTAATTAAGTATCTATCACATTAAGAGTGTCTACATTTGATAATTTTATTCTTTTACCCTAGTACTAAGCAAACATGAGATTTTGAATATCAAGCAAACTCATAAGAATTCCAATTAAGGCCTAGGATTAGATTCTTAACAAGTGTTCAAAGATAATCCCCCAAACACAAATTGAATTTCAAAAAGAACAAACGATATAAGTACAACTTTGATTAATTCACTAAGTATCTCGTGTTTCATGCATACACGTTTGAGATTTATATTCCTTTACCTCTTAAACTAAGGAAATAAATGAGTTAGCCTAATGATTAGGGTTGTGTATGTCTATGTGGGTGTTGGGTTCAAACTCGTGGGGAACAAAAAAAGGAAACCTTATTTGTTTTACTTAGCCTTGTCTATAGAAGACATCTTCCTTCTTTTTTTACCATTCATGAAATTAGGGTTTAAGAGAGGAGAGTCAGTGAGCTTGACACAAGAGGGAGAAGAAGAAAAACCTTATCATATTTCCTTTTGTTGGACCATGCCTTTCTTTTTCCTTTTATTTACTCTTTTGCAGTTGGAATTCGAGAGAGAGATGGTGCCAAAAATCTTTGAATAGAGAAAGGGAGTGCAATTTAGGCAGATTAAGGAAGATGAAAGAGAGAACATGGAGGACGATCAAAGGACAAAAAAGTGATTTGTGGTTTTCGGATTAAAAGATTAATCACAAGAAGAATTCGAACTAAGGAAAGCTTGTAAAGTTTAAACTCTAGGAGTCACTTAAACACATCAAAGACTAAAAATTTTCGTAAACAAAATAAAAATTTCAAAATAAATTAAATTATTACAAATTGAAATTATTGATATCCATATCCAAATGAAACATGAAACATAAATTGTCTAATAAAAAATTATTAATCCATTTTCAAGAAAACAATAACTAATTAAACTTTAGAAAAATCCCGTCGCTAATCTCCTCTCTCATCATCTACTCAGCTCCAAAAGCATTTACATTCACATTTGCTCCTATATAACACAAATGTTATTCAATCATCGCCACAATCACAAACAAATATCGGTAAACTAAGAAATCAAACATGAGCAATATAAAATTCACATAATAATGTCACACAAACCAAGATCACAGAGAACTAATACCCCTCTTCAAGTCACACAGACAAGTAAGAGTCACGCAAACTGAAGAGTGCTCCTTCCCATCAAAGAGGTAGAATAGAAACCCTAACCTTAAAGAGTATCACAACTAACTATCTTAGGCCAATCCCTGTTCTTGAACACATCAGGAATACCCTTCTAAGTATCTCATAACTCACAATTTGCTCTCACATACAACTATCTATTTCCTATTCAGTTCAAATTACTCTAACCGAGCACCATGATATTACTAAGCTCAACCACTCAGCCAAAACAAATAGAAAAACGTCTAACATCACCATATATCATCAAGAACACATCCAACAAATTCATGATCATTCACATAACATTATTAACAATTATAATGGTTAAATCAATATCAAACAAGGTCTCCAGACTGGTATGCATCCACACAGCCATGAGTCATCACACAAAACTGCATTTTTAAGCACATAATACACCATATAACTCTGTAATTGGTATCAGTACACATACTGATATAATTTCAAGTAAATTTCCAGCCAATCAGCACCTAGAATCAAAGATAAGTGCAGTATAATTGCCAAAAGTTAACACAATACACCCAATCACTTTACACAGCCACAAACAGTGTTGCAATAGCCCTTTTGCAATGTAAATCAGCGTCTAATTCAAATTTAAGTCCGTTACCCAAGTCAGGTTTATTCATATATCTGCAACCAACATTCAAACAGCCTTTAATAACCTAACCCAAAGCCAAATGTACTTGAACAGATCAAAAATAGAATTCACTAAATCCATTTGTCTTAACCAGCCTTTTGGACATAGATAATTTTCACAAATACTCATTTTGAAACATACATTGCCATCACGTGTATGCACCATAGTTCCAGTACCCATAATCAATATTAAACCTCTAAGCATCTTAATTTTACAGTCAATCAAGCTACCATTACTCATAAGAAAATATAACAAAAAAAATCATATTTAATGTAGCAGTTCCCGCATATACGCAAAATTGAACATCTTTACTCGTTCAAACGGTTTTATTCATCTTAAACACATACTTAATCATTTGTAACTGCATAACAACCATTTTTCATCTAGTAAAACCTTAATCAGTTTTAGAATGCAACCCAAAATACAGTCGCAATTAGCAAAATCTGTAATCACAACTCTGTAGGTATAACTTTCAATTACAACTTAAAGCCAGTTTATATTAAGATATTTCAGCCACCTAAACTAGTCCACAAATAAGGGTGTATCAGATTTTATAGTCACTCACCAATCACCATGTTACTTCATATATGTCATACATTGCATCACAATATTTCAAACTGAGTCATAGAATTCTGATATGCAAGTTGAGTATTTATTTTCGTTTAAAATCCATATCAACTAAACTAATTCAGACTTTATACAACATACATACAAGTTTCTACTCATATTTTAGCAACACAATGTCTAATCTTACAACAGGTCAAAAATGTTCCTAATCACAACAAATTCCCTAACCAATTCAAAGCATATTGACATGTAATTTCACGGTCCAGCAACATTTATGCAGTGTCAGCCTTCATAACTCGTTACCCTAAACTTAGCTTGATTTCGAAAATGTATTAATTCTACACTTAAATAGGTTATCTAACCGACATATGTTTCATATCTCATGCAGCCAATTCACAGATACACAATTTAACCATCTATATCACATTCTAATACACATAGCATTCCTTTTTATTACTGCCCAACAGAACCTATAATCCAAACACAAATATTCAATTTATAGTACATATATCACGAAAAATAGAGTAACTTCAACAAAAGCATTCAAGCATTATTACTTCTATTCTCAAATAACAAGCTATGGCAAACACCTAATATTCATACACAACAAAGAAGAGATTAGCTCACCATACCTATTTGGTTTCCCCCTAAACAAGGCAATTCCCGAGTCGCGTTTCCAGTTTCGCACTCCATCTCCAATTCACCCTTTGCCTCACGCCCACTCACTCTCAGTGTTTTTATCCTCCTACCCAACTCCTAGTTGTAAACTCCAAATCGAACCCTAAACCCCAACAGGGTTGCGATTCGAAATAATTATATGCAAGTTTTGAAATATCAAAATCGATATGGTAATCAATATGGGATATTGGATTCGAAACCGATCAAACCGAAACGAAGGGCAGACCTATATTCAAACGAGGATAATTTATTATTATGGTAAAGAAAAAAAAAAAAGTGACTGTTTCATTAAAACTTGTGCACATGACTGTTTTGTGTGGTTCATTCCATCGAGTCACATTAGTGGGAGAGGATAGAAAAGAGGGTAGCATGCATGAAGTTGGTGAAAAGACACGAAAAGTTTTGCTTGAAAGGAACCTCTTTCGTGGGATAAATGGGAGAAGCGTGTATTTCGGGGTGTTCTTTCTTTGAAGAAAAACAGAGTGTTGGAGAGCGTAGTTGCAGTGTGTGTCAGGAACAGAGAAAAAACAGAGGAAAACAGAGCAGAAGAGAACAGTCCTGCGTAGAACGTAGAGTAGGTGAGAGGCCAAATTGGAATGCTTTATGACACATTCCTACTCTCTCTCTTTTACTTTCTTTCTTTGTCTCTATTCTCATTACGCTTTTCGATTGTTTTGTTTCCTTTTCATGCCTCTTCGTGATCAACGCAATCCACTACCTTTTCGTCTCGTCAATGGCTACATGAGTCTCACTTCAAAAAAATACTTTATTGAAGATTTCCTTCTTAAAATATTTTTTTATTGCTGTTAATTTATTTTTATATACTTGATTTCTCTAACACTAATTTAATGTTGGTTTAAATATCTTTTTAGTCTCTAAGTTAGAAGTGATGTTCAGTTTAGTCTCGTTTTTAAAAATGTAAATCTTTAGTCTCTAATATAAAAAATGTATCAAACGAGTCCTTTTTTGACTTAAATACTGTTTTTTGTTGTTTCTTAACAACTGTTACATCTTTACATTATTCTGATTTATTTCTTAATAATAACAGCACACTTTAGATTGCTCTGTAGCAGTTGTTAAGAAACAACCAAAAATAGTATTTAAGTCAAAAAAGATTCATTTGAGATTAAAGATTTACATTTTTAAAAGTAGAGACTAAACTGAACATCCACTCATAACTTAGGGACCAAAAAGAGGTTTAAACCTTTAATATTTAAGTGAAAGTTAAATTAAATTACTAAAATATTTTCTATTCTTTAGCTAAATCTGTTCATTTCAATTCAGTGAGAAAGGTCAAGACTTTCATGCCATTTTTCATTGATCAAGCAGAAACAAGTTTGTATGACCTGTTTTCCTCCTTAGAGCCCATATTCTGATAACCTGATCAAAACAGGTGGGTTAAATCAGAAAATTAATAAAGTTTTAAATTGATATAAAACGAACTCAATTGAAAAAAGGAAAAAATGTAAAAAAAAAAAAAAACACCCGGTGTTAAATTTACTTTATATCATTTCAATTTTTTTTCTTAAAAAATTAAATCGAATAAAATATTTTTTATTTTGTATTTTACATTAAAATTACTATCATTATTATTATTACTAATAGAAATATGTACATACGTTTCTGTTTATTTTTTTTATTCTAGAAAAATATTTACTATTATAATAATTATTAAAATAAAAGCATTATTGTGATAATCCAAAAAATTTAGTTTTAAGAGTTATATGGTTTATTTACTTACCAAGTCTTAAGAGCTCAAGAAGAAAATTAAACATAGTTTAGAATTGAATGAACTAGTATAAATATAATACCATGTACAAATGAATACAATGCACCTAAAACCATGCAACAATAGTAAAAATGAGACTAACCTAATCTGTTAATCATCTAAGATGTAAAGGAAGTGAATTAAAAAGCTATTGAATTGAAATCAATGGAAAACAGAAATTAAAAGGAAAGAACATGCACCCAAGAATTACGTAACCAAATGGAAACAAAGAAATTGAAGAACTGATGTTATGCAAACTTGACAAATAAAACCAATTTTCAAAGGAAACTGCAGGGAAACAAACCCAGAACGGAACCTGTTATGGGTAAAAATTTTACATCTTGAACACAAAAATACGAAATCTAGAATTTTATTCGAAATGAAAGAAACAACTAAGTTGTGTTGATAAGAGGAGCTTAGTCTCTAGATATATTGGATTTTTTATGATGAATAGTTTTAAATGATTAGAAATGGTTTTAATCATTATTACACAACAAAATGACATAACAAATGTTTAGATCATTTACATGTTAATGTCAGATGTATTAATCCATTTATGATTAGTGAAATAAGCCTAAAACAATACTTAGAAATAATCGATTACATAAGTGATATAATCCATTAATTAAGCCAAAATATTTAGAAAGTTAAATAGGGGCAAAACACTCTCTTATAATTGATTACATAAGTTACATAATCGATTAAAATAGAGAGAAATGCATAATTTGTTATACATATAACATAATCTATCAAGAAAGGTAAATTGATGACTAAATAGGTTAAATGGCAAAATAATCGATTATATAAGTTTCATAATCGATTAAAATAGAAAGAAAGGTTTAATCTATTATACAAATAACCTAATCTGTTAGGTTAGTTAAAAGAGGTAGTCATAGGCATAAATGTTGAAATAATCGATTATACACGTGATATAATTTGTTAAAACAGAAAGAAAAACATAATAGAGTGTGCTAATAACATAATTGATTAATCTGTGTTAGGATTTGGTTTTTCTATATAAACCAGACTTGAGACTTGTTTCATTAACGATTTTAATTGGCATATACTGACTTTATTTCTGAGTTTTGAGTACAAGGTCTCTCAAGAACTGTTCTTAGAGGAATTCAAGCTTCATTGGGTGATCAAGCATCAAGATTTCATTCAAGATCAAGTGGACTTCATGTGTACTGATATATCTGAACTAGTGTGCTCTAGTAAGTTTATCTTTGATTGTACATTGTGTAGCACTTGTATAAGTTAGACCAGGTTAGAGATTAAGGGTTTTCATCTCTTGTATTGGGTGAGAGTGATTGTTTCCTCTCCTATTTGTGTTGTAATATGATTTGAGGGTGGTGAGGATAGCATTTGAGGGTTTATTTTATTCTCAACTCAAATTTGATATAGTGGATTGCCTCTCAACTCAGGTTGTTGGGAGAAGACTGGATGTATGCTTGTGTGAAGTTGAACCAGTATAAATCTTTGTGTTCTTTGATCTTTCTTTGATCTTTCTTTACTTAGTTGATTCATTTAATCTTTGGTTATTGATTTCAAGAATTCAATAACTCTTTAAAGATTTTAAAAAGATTTTAGAAAAAGGTTTAAATCCAATTTACTCCCCCTCTTGGATTGAGATATGAGGGCTCTTATTTCTAACAATTGGCACCAGAGATGGAAATCGTATTTTAATCGATTAAACAAGATCCAAATGGCTAGTATATCTCAAACCTTTGGAGAAGGTTCATCCACAAATAGGCCACATTTGCGGGAGAGAATTATCCTTTTTGAAAAATTAGAATGAAGATCTTCTTGGAATCAATAGAAAAAGGTGTGTGGCATGCTGTGATCAATAGATCCTATGAACCAATCAAGATAGAAAATGAAAGACCAAACCCAAAGATTTCTCTAAGTGGATAGCAGAAGAAAGCAAGAGAGCTAATTATGATGTGAGGGCCAATAACATCATCTCCTCTGCACTTACAATTGATGAATTATATAGAATCCCAGTTTGTGAGACTGTCAAAGAAATGTGAGATGTTTTAGAGGTAACACATAAGGGGACATATGAGGTAAAAAAAATATAGGAAGAACTTTTTGGTTCAAGAGTATAAGATGTTTAGGATGAAGAATGATGAGACTATATATGATGTGTAGAAAAGATTTACTCACATAGTAAATCACCTTCTTGCTCTTAGAAAGACTTTTGATAAGGAAGAGTTGAATATCAAGATTCTAAAGAGCCTAAACAGAAATTAAGTGAAGTTAAGGAATGCCTTCATAGAACCTATAGTATTGAGGGGGCTTTAAAAGTATATATCACGTCACTTATAGAGTAAGGGATTAATACTTAGGCTTCTTGAACCTTCTTGGATTCTTTCACCATGCAGAGAATAGGCACAAAATCAAGCTCAACAATGCTAACCGAGGAAGGTGGAAAGATAGAAGTTCTCCGAAAGGAAAAGGTCATAAGAGCAACGTAGAAAATAAAAGGGAATGGTTTAGGTTAAAGGAAGAAAATGAGCACAACGAAGGTAAAAGAACAAGAAGTGTGAAGTTAGACGCATAAATAGGCACATGTGTGAAGTTAAATCTGAAGTGCGCATGAGTTGGGGCCATTGAGGGGTATTATATCAGTGCTTTAGTAATAGTCTCACAGTTATACTCAAGTGGCAGTGAACAGTGCATCAAAAGTTTTGAAGAGACTGGTGATGGTTTCTACAATCAGTTTGAAAGTGTGTAAGACAAAGAAGATGGAAGGTCCTAGAGCTGAGGAGTCTAATCGAGTATCAAGAGAATACTTCTTTGAGGGAAGCATGAATTAGTATTCTCTTTTCGGATATCTGTTAAAATCGAATCAAAGGATGCTATAAACCCATTGGTAAACAAAAAAAGGGAAAAAAAAATGTGTCAAGATAAACGAGCTTGAATAGGAAAAATTGAGAAGTGAGTATTATTAAAAACATTGAGAGAAATTTAACCAAGAGACACAAGACATTAAAGTAAAAAGTAACTAGATTGAAGCATAAAATAGTATAAAAAGAAAAAGAAACAAATTTGAGACTAAAGCTAGTTAGAAAGGGAAGTTACACATATTTTTCTTTTATAAATAGTTAGATCAAATGTAATAAAAAGATGACAAATTGTGAATGTAATTTCAATCATATTAAAATCGTTATAAACAAGAAGAAATGACAAAGTCAATATTAATTATAGCAATTTTAGTCATTGTTCTCGTTGATTTTCTCTATCCGTTCATATTTTATCCTTGATAATTAACTTTTCTGCAATTAAATTTTTCTAAACCCTTCACCACATCCTTTTCTTCATCTACCATTTTCTATTTTGCTTTATTTTAACTCTTCCATGAGCTCATCCTTAAAAACAAAAAATAGCAAAAAGACTATGTTTGATTTGTTGATCATAGTTAATATATAACACATGACTCCAAAAGAATTTTTGTGACTGGCTTTGAACCATAAGTGAATTGATTGTGAAATTTGTCCTAAAAGTGAAAGCATAAAACACTCAAATACTTTTAAATCAAATTCAAAAGTACTAGTTTGATAACCTATTGCAAACGAACTTGTGTAAAGTAGATTGGATTCATCTAAAGACACCGTACAACCATCGGATCCTAATCGTTGAGAAACAAATTAAGTAAATTGATTGTTAAATTTAATCAATATAACCACAATCGATATGGTTTTCATTAGAAGTTGCAAAACTTATCAGTATGAAAACGGATTAGAGAAGGACAAAATCAAGGCAACAAATCAAGGATAGAAACCACATTAGAACAAAATCAAAATTCATAAATATTGTTTTTGCATCTTAAGAGGTTGAAATGTAATCATGTGGAAATTTTAAAACATGCCTTTGGCAAGTAACTGTACATTTTGTAGAGCACATTAAGTATATTGATTTATGCCAATAACCAAGAACAGTTTTTTCTTTCGCTATCTTAGAAGTACAAAATGCCCATTTCAAACTTGTAATGTAAAGTTACCCTGTTACCATGTAGCCACAAAATGAAACAAAAAGCCTAAAACTAAAGGATTTGACATTGTAGTGTACCATCAAGAGATTCCTCAAATAGAAGAGAGTTCTCCAATACGTGAATCAAGCTGATTGTGGGTTAAAACTTCCCTCGCACGTGAACTTCTATGCTGAAGTCTTTGGTGCAATGTCTCAGACATGTGGTTGAAAAATTCAGTGTCCCATCTCTGAATCAATAAGGGATCTTCTGCATAGCATATGTATATGGATGTAACAGCACTTTCCACCACCACCATAGCTATTCCAACCTGAAAATACATGTATTTCATGCAATATGCACGCATCATACTATAGTCTTTGCAAAATGCTTGCAAAGATTACAACTTGTTTACTAAAACAAATATTTGGTGCTCCTTGCAGAGCCTAGTTGATGACAGAAATTTCTATAACAGCATGTATCCAAGCCCAAAAATTTAAACAAACTTACCAATACCATTCCCATGAGCATAGATGTCAACCCAATCATAAAAGCCCTATCATTCCATTTCATCCAGGCCCAGACGCCAGAGCAAGTTCCAGTTATCAAGCCCCCAAAAATGGTCCCCATTAGCAACACAGCACCTGAACAATCATACGCCACAATTGCTTCAACTCCAGTTGACTGGAATAACTCCCATGCATCTCTAGCAGATCGGTTAAAGCTTTTACCATAAACTGCAATCTGCAGGGTACATAACCATAAGCCATGGTAACCTAAGTTTTCAAACGAACATGCATCTAACAATAATCACCAAAACCTCAAACATAAGTTGGCTTAGTTAAGATTTCAAGATCAAGACATTTGGGGTCTCTGGAAAAATAGCTTAGTTAATATTAAAAAAACTCATACACTTGATAAATTTGTTTAGATAAACTTCTCTATAAGCATTTGAAGGAGGAAAAATAAGAAAGTAAAATCATTTGAGCTCCTCAGAAAATTTAAAATCAACTTATACATTTAACTTCAAAAGTTGAGATGCATAAGTAGATTTTAACTTGTGAAAACAAAACAAAATATTTATTTGACAATCTTCACCTGTAAGTCTTCAGGAAAAAAAATTACATAAAACATAACCCATGTCAAAAATATACCTATCAAACTTGTGGAATTAAGCTAGAATGAGTTTATTTTGATAAGTAATATCAAGAAGCTTACCATAATAGGCCAAAACTATAAACTATTTTTATAGGTCTCTTTGGAAGATCTTCTAATTGCCTTAAGTAAACTACCGTCCTTGTATTTTCACTTCTAGCTTCAATATAGTAAAATGTAGTTAAATTAATTGAAAATCAGTAATATCTCTCTCTTAGAATCTCAGTTCTCACAGATGACACAAAATACATCATACATGGTGAATGATTGCTGATATAGACTCAGAAGTCAACCTGAACATATGCATACTTGTTAAAGAATCGGACAAGAGTCTCCACAAGATGGAAGAGGAAATCAACACAGCAAAGCAAACATTCATTGTTGCCAATCTTTGACCGGATTCCTCTTACCTGGAAGGCATAAAAAATTTGATGAATGAAAAGGATTAAATGAATAGCCTCCATAAACACAAAGGAGATGAATTTAAGATAATTCACAGAACACAAAGTGGTAGCTAATACCTCCCATCGCAGTGTCCTAATTGCAGCTGTGAATAATGATCCATAACAAATGCTGCCAAAAGATGTTGTTAAAGCATACTGTAAAGATTTCATTAAGGAGTTAGCAGGATTTGACTCAGCTTCTCTACCACCATGGATAGTAACACGAACCACAGTCCCAGACACTATGACATGCACGGTATTGCATAGCACAGCTCCTGTCCAAAACAAGCTTACAGAGAGGACCTGCATTCATGAATTATCACAATAATATCAGTTTAATCAGATTATACAATCTGCTACAACAAAATAACCAGTCCTACAAGTGTGAACAAAACTTGCCAGCTCACCACAAGAAGCCACCAGCGTCCACCATCACCTATGCTTGAAGCCACAACACCAGCAGCTCCAAATGACCATAAAGCCATCCATAAAAGCACAACAAGCATAAATGCATATGCCACTCTCATAACTTCAGGAAGATTCCATACCATCTTGACAGCCTTTTGCAGAACCAACATTGTAAATGGTAGTCTGGAGAAGAGAAAAGTATCAAGGTTTTAAAGAAAAGGCAGTAACAATTGCAACCACAATGTCAAGGTTTTAGGCTAACAATTTTCCACAGTAGCAAAGATTGAGGAAAAACAGCAATAGTGATCCCAATTTAATACCTTTAAATAAATATCAATTCAAACAGAATACATGTCCAAAGAACACTTTCATCAATACGATACCTGTCTATGACAGAAATCACATACAAGAACTGTAAGGTTGCCCCAATAGCAAAGGCAACGCCGCAGAAAAACTGCTCAGCCCAGAAACACAAAACACTGATCACTGCAAGGTAAGTGGTGAGGATGTGCACAGACACTTTCATCATCTGGGTAGCGCGTGAGCCTAACAGCAACAACCAACTCCATCCAAGGGCGGTTCCAATGCCTCCTGCCACTGCATAAAGCGGCCAGTAATCCTCCGTCAAACCAGCTTCATTTTCCATGAACCGGTAGGTGTACTTATCAATGTCAAGCCTGTTCTTTTGCTTGAACCTATTTAGGCCTAAAACCCCGAGAACCAAACCCAAACCAACCAAATGGATAACAAATGTTCCTAACCAGAACACGTCGTGCCAGCGCCGCGTTTGCTCCATTTCTTGCTACCAAATCTCTATCACTTATTTGAAGCCCCACAATGCATTTTTCTCAAAACAAAAACTATAATGCTTCACCTCTCACTAATCATCACAGAAAAAAAACAATACACAAAGGAAAGGTTATTGTGGTATCTACATACAGATCAAAATCATAGAAAATGAACAAGTGGAAAAACTAAACTATGCCAGATAGTAAACAGCTAAAAACCCAAGTTTTCATTTTTGTTCATCTGGGGTAAGAAAAATCAATAAAAATTATAAAAATAAAAGAAAGAATGTTTTCCCCCCACAATCTCGTAGAGCCAGAAAGATTTTTTTTTTTTTCTTTAAAGGGGTAATCAGAAAAAGAAAGAAAGAAGTGATTTTGACTTCTGTTTTTTTGTTTTCCAGCAAGGAGCAATTAAAGGGGCAAGACAGAATAAGACCACTGAAAAAAACTGAAAATGGTGATTGTAATCGAACAAATAGAGAGTACAGTGTGGCAAAGGTACCTAATTGTTGGTAGTGAAACAATTGGAAGAGAATGAGGGTGAGTCCAGAGAAGAAGAAACATAGCATCTTGTTGTAGAGAGAGAAAGAGATACATAAATTTGATCAATGGATCATCATAAAGGGCAAAGGCCAAAACTTTAAATGGGGACACTGAACAATAAATAGTATTTAAAAACAGTAATGAGAGAACAGAGTTGAACAGAGAATGTTGTGAAGATGGAGGGTAAATCCAAACTGAAATACTCTCAACGGCTCATAGAGGAAGTTGAAGTAGGAAATTTCAGAGAGTAAAATAAGAAGAGAGAGAAAGAAGGAAACTTTGCCACGCGCCATGATTGTAGTATTGCCATGCGTATGAGGTAGAAGGTGTTATGAAGTTAATGGTTGGCAGTGGCATGGCGAGAGTATGAGTACTCATTATTGCAAAAGCAAATCTGAGACCTTTGTCGGTGTAATAATGAATATTAATATAAGAAAATGGAAGAATCTACCTAATTGCATAATGTTGGTCAAGCTGGTTTGAAAAATAAAAAATATTAATTAGGTTGTGTGGGTTTTAAAGAAAAGCATATTTCAATAGCTTTAAATCTTATACCTTTTAAAAATTAAATGTTTTAATTTTTTTTTACCCGTTGTTATAATTAACATAATAATCTTCAATTATATATAATAATTTACTAGAATATTCAATTAATATAGAATATAAATGTCAATAACACATCTAAGAAACATGGAGTATTTTTATAAATTGTTAATAGATAAATAATTTAATATGTAATAATTATTTAATTTATTTTATTAGAAACTGTTATGAATTAAAGGTTAACAAATTTTAAGTCAAATTTTTTATTTTGTATTGTATATTTATATTTATAAACAGCTTAGTGATTTTAGTTTTTCAAATATTATCTGAATATTTGAAATTTGAAGATAATTAATTTTCAGGTATTGAGAAATAAATTTTTAAGTGCAATATGAAATTAGTTATTGAATTATGGTGTTTTTATCGAGTGTAATAGGTATATTAAAAAGCGTCACTCGATAAAATTGTTTACATTTAACACTTCAAACTTATTTTTATTTAGATCACATTTATATATTATAATTAAATATAATTTGGTATTTTCTTTATGAAATAAATTTTTAAGTGTAATATGAAATTAGTTATTGGATTATGGTGTTTTTATCGAGTGTAATAGGTATATTAAAAAGTGTCACTCGATAAAATTGTTTACGTTTAACACTTCAAACTTATTTTTATTTAGATCACATTTACATATTATAATTAAATATAATTTGGTATGTTCTTTATCATTTATTATTCTGTTACTATTTATTATATTATTGTTATATTTTTTATGTAAGTATTATTGTAATAGAAACATAGATTCATAATTCGTGTTGATTCTATAAATACAACTGTATTTTTTGAAGAATACTCACTTTATAAATAATGATTCACACTCAGACTTGAGCATCAAATAGTTTTTTACAAGTGGATCGCTCCCCTCGTAACAACAAGGAGACTCTTCCCAGATGAAAAGAACAAACCAACATTAGGATCTGCCACCCATCCAAAAGTCCAAAACACCACTGAATGAGAGGTTTGGTGGTGCTTGGTTCAACTATGGAGAGTTCCTAAAGAGAGGTAAGGCTAACTCCTAAGTAAGGAAGCTAAAGAGATATATAAGAGAGAACTACTCTAGAGAGAACTTTAAGATAAGTGAATGACATAATTTTGTCAACATTTCTTTACTAATCTTAAAGTTGAAATACAAGAAGTGCATGTCTTTATTTATAAGTCAAGAAATCCTAAAATTGTCTAGAAAAAGAAAAGGAGAAATTCAAATTCAAACTCTCAAATTTGGAGCCAAAGGGAGTGGGCCCCATTTGAGTTGAAAGGAAAGCATTACTCTTCCTTAAAAAGAAAGCTAATAGTAATTAGGTTAACTCGAAGCTCAAGGTAGCCCAAGTTAACCCTAATTCATGCTTCACACAGTCCAATCATTTTTTGGTAGCATTTCTTTACTTATCTCAAAGTTCAAATACAATAGGTGGATGTCTTTATTTATAGGCTAAGAAATCCTAAAGTTGTATAGAAAAAGAAGAGGGAAAATTCAAATTCAAACTCTCAAATTTGGAGTTAAAAGGAGTCATGCTTATAGTATGACTTGCAATTTGGCAAGGTCATGTTTTTCACATGATTAGGCACAAAAGTAGAGCATTACCCTTCCCTCAAGAGCAAGCTAGCCCAAGATACCCAAGTTAACTTTAATTCACACTTCACATACAAAGCCTAACCTTTTAGGCTCAAAATCATTCTATTAGGCCCAAATCACAAACAAAACCCATAAATTTTATATTACTTCACCCAAAATACAAGGCCGAAAAGAATTATACTTATGTACAATCAAAATTAGCCTGAGAAAATAAGAGTTTGGATCACTCTTCTTGTATGGCCTAGCCACTGTAGGGCATTTGCCATCAACTTGGCTAGTGAAGACTTTGTCTTTCCTTTGCCTTGAGTCATATATACTATTAGTTGATGGTTAGTTATATTTTTCCTTTGACTGCTGATGTCTCATTACTTTTTCAACTTTGATGGAAACCTTCTTTAAGAAAGTTGATGAAAAATCCATGGAGATGAATAATGGTGTGCGGAAGCCATAGAAGATGAAGGTTGTGACCTAAAGAGTGGATTTGGGTTGCATCTTGAAGGTGGTTAGGCCAACCAACAAGTTTAAATGGTTAGGAGAAGTCTTGTACAAGACAAACCTAAGAGAACTTAGAGAAAGTGAGATCTCAATTTGGCAAAGTTTCACTAATATCATTCCAAGTTAAAGTTTACAAATGCTTAAGCACTCCTTTTATAGGAGGAGGAGTGACCCAAGTCTTAATAAAGAAGAAAGCTAAAGTACATGAACCAAAGAAGTACATTGAACTAATAAAGCTTCTTGAATCTTCCTTGACTAGGTTCAAAGCATGGGAGACTATTCATTCAAACTAAGGGTAGATGCAATGTATAGGAGCCTCTTCATTCAAACTAACGATAGATGCAATGTATGGGAGTCTCCTCATTCAAACCAAGCTCTAGAAGCTTCCTTAAGGCCCAAGCAAGCCCAACACATGTTGGATCACATCCCACTCAAGAAAGCTTTATGTTGTTGTTATGAAACATAGGAAAAAGGCTAAAAACAAGCCTAAATGAAAGAAAACCTTGGCCTAAATACAAGGTTTAATCAAAGACATATATACATATTTACAAGGCTCAAGAGAAGGACAAAACAACCTCTAAACTATCGTCTTCCACAAGGGTAGAAGTCCTTGAAGTTCTTCTTCTTCTTTCATTCTCCTAGTCCTAGTTCAAGTTGTAGCTCCCTAGATGGATCTCCATGAAGCTACTTATAGGGTCTCCATAATACCCTCCTTTTGAAAACAATTTGACCTCATATCAAAAGGATATCTAAGGGACCACAACTTCAATTGTTTATTTTCTCCAAGATTAAAGATGTACTTGCAGCATCCATTAAACATAAGTTGATTGAGTTTCTATACTAAAGTAAAAGTATATCTAAAGTAAACAATTAATGAATAAAGTCATTTTGTATTTTTGAACTAATTTTCCTTAAGAAAAAATATTTTGTGTCCTTCATGAAAGAAAGTTATTTTCTATATAGAGTCTAAAAAAATTTCTTCACTAGGTGAAGAATGAAAGTTATCTAAGCTTCTAGCGTGTTGATCTTTTAAAAGCAATGTTCTTCTGTGAGGACGTTCAAAAGAAATGTTCCATTTTTCAAAACACTTGAAGCACTAAACACCTCTTGTTCTAGTTTTTTTAGATATTTTTTAAGAGCTAATATACAAAAAAAAAATTTGTCCACCTTAATTTATTTGTGACTTGTTTGGCAACAACAACTTAAAGTTTGATTTTTCAAAAGCTATTCAAGAGTATAAAACAATGGATAGTGGAAATGGAGTTAAAAAAAATTCAAAAGTAAAGGTTGGAATCAAGAAATGAGAATTATTCATGACATGAGAAGAGTTAAAAGATTGGAGAATTCCCTTCAAAACTCTTGACTCAATTATGATTGTGGGAGTTGGAAATGCCTTGAGTAACACTTCTTCCTTGAGTAGGAGTTCTTCCCTGTCCTTTTCTATTCTCTCATTTTTTTGCTTTCTCTTTCTTTTCTCTCTCTTCCATTTATATTCTAGCTTTCGTCTCTTTAACTCTTCTAGCTTCTTCAACTCTTCTCTTATTTCCTTCTCTTAAAGCTTCTTCAACTACAGCTCTTAGAAGTTCCTCTTGTCTAGCTCTTAGATATTTTTTTTCTTTTTCTTACTTAGCTAATTTTATTTGTTATTCTTCTTTTATTGCTCTTGTAGTCTTTAGCTCTAGCTTTTAAAATTTCTTTTTCTCCAACTATTAGAGCTTCTTTTGTTTTACTTTCTTTGTCACCTCTATTGCTCTTATCTCTAACTATATTTGTTCCTCTCTCTTTATTTCAATATCTCTTTTCTCCTTATCCTTCAAGAGCTTGTCAACTTTCTTTTTAAATTCTTTCTCTTTATGAAAGAACTTTTTTTCACTTCTACTACTTTCTTTATCTCTCAACATGATTTTTCTCTTTTCATGTTTAAGCTCTTGATTATTCTTGAAATAAGGTGAAACAAATTTTCTACTCATGCGTGCTCTTAGATCGTTCTAATCTCTAATTGGTGATTTTCTACCATTTTCAACACCATACTCTCTTTGGTGCCACCATTCACATGCATGCCCTATAAACCTAAAGAACATAATCTAGCTATATGATATTTACTACACCTATTAATGAATGAATGAAGTTTGTCAACCTTTTTCTCCCAAAGCTAAGTATGACATTGGATCAACTTTACTACCAAAATGTGGAATGTCATTCTCAACTTTACTACCTTGTTTCTTTTGATTATTGAATTGGGTTATCCTTCTTTTATGTCTTTCATCTCTCAATCACGTCAAAAGTAATTGTTTTTTACATCATAAGGTGTTTGAATCTACATGCACATTGGAGTTTAAGGGTTTCTAGGTTTGATTGAGAATGTACTTTGATTGAATTTAAGAACTTTCATATGATTAAATGAGTTTTGCTACCAATTGAGAATGTTCTTTAACTAATAGTAAGAACTTTAACAATAATTAATTGAGAATTTACTATGATTAATTAACTTTTAATTTGATTAGGAGATTTAAAAATAGTCATGATTAAACACACTAGGATTTAATTGAGAATGTACTTTGGTTAAATTTATTGTGAATAATTTAGAAAGTTCTTGCTTTTGATTGAGAATCTACTTTGATTAATTGTAAGATCGTCCTCAAATTAATTAAGTATGTACTTTCATTAATCTGAAACTTAAATAATAATCAATTGAACAATAATATGTGGATAACCGATGATGAATCTATCTTGGAAAAGTAGTAGAATTAGCCTATTTTATTATAATTATTTTAAAGTTTCTTATTGTTCTTCATTTAAACTCAAAACATTCTTCAATATTAATTTCATTAACATAGATTCTCACTTTTATTTTTAAGCATTGCATTGCTTTTTACTAACCTTTTAGAGTCTTCGCAAAAGACAAGTATTTGAAAATCAATTCCATATTTGTTGGGAAACGAATCAGGGTTACTTTAACCTTATCTAGTTTGTTGACTACTAACTTGGCAATACTAAAGTTGTCTTGTAAAGTAGTATTAATTTGATAGATTCAACGACGACGTATCATTACCCTAAAAATATTTTTGCAAGTAGACCTACTAAACATCGACAAGGGTTTGTGTAATGGTTTTATAAACAAGTTCACAAGTTCTTCCAACAATATTTTAAGATGGGTAAACAATCAAAAGTTTACAAGCATTCTTTCTACCCTTTTTTGGCTCACAATGAATGCTTAAAGTTACATTTAACTATTCCCTGGAATCCCTTGAGTTTAAGCATGAGTGAAGTGGATATAAAATCTAAGTTCTCCTGAAAATAGTTTTGTAATCATAAAGAATTTGAAAATAAAAACACTCTATATATGGTTCTAGAAGACGATTTACAATAAAAATAAAGTTGTTAACTTGACCCATAGCCTATGGGCCAACCCTAACCCATCCTGAAAAGCCCTTTTTTATGAGGCCACCTCAAGTGGGGGCAAAAAAAAGTCCTAGCACCTAAAGTGATGGCATACACCCTATTGTTAAAAGAGTTATGCATCGTCTAACCCTTATTAAATGATATACTCGAATGATGCATTAATTACTAACAAGACATATGACAAGATGTTTTGAACAAGCAATACAAATTAACGATTATAAAGGTTCAAAACATTCAATGCATGTACTGTAAAGTGTTATTTTGCTTGCATACATTATCCTTGTTATTTGTGCAGAATATAAATACGTAAAGGATTAATCAGAACATCTGCACAAGCTGGATAAAGACGTTGAGAGAAATAAAAAACATTCTGGAATAAAAGTCATATAAGTCACTCTTCAATGAAAACTCTAATAAAGCATTGCACCTATGATGAAAAGACAAAAGTCTGACCTTTAACCTAAAGGTTGCCTACTTTCCTAAACATCAACTCAACATCCAACAGTCATATTTCAAAAGGGCTTATATAAAGAAGATCAACTGAAGAGAAGAAAGTTACTGTTACTAAGAAAGATGTAGAGGAGTAGTTGAAAAATATAGAAGAGAAAAAAGATGAAAGAAATAATAAATGAAGAAATACATTCAAGAATGATCTACTCTAGTTCACCTTAGGGCATATACATTCTCATACTCTTCAATCCAACAAATATGATGAAAGCAAGCTCAAACAAGATAAGATATAAAGAGAAAACTTTTAGAAAGAAAGAAGAGAGAAGAAAAGAGAAAAGAAGAAAAGAAAGCCTTGTTGAAAATCTACTTTAAAGTTCATCTCTACGCACATAACTTCTAACACAAATGCTCAAAGAGGAGAAGAGAAATAAGAGAAGAGAGCCACAAGAAATCAAGTGTATTTCTCTAAGCTCATATCGTCTTATGTCTTCAACCAGAAAGGAAGAGAAATAAAGAAAAGCAATTACAAAAACTAAGGAATGCATTGATTAAACATCCTCTTTAAGAGAGTTATTTCCTTCTGTAATCATACACTTGTATACGAGGAGTGGTATAATAATACTTGTAACCAGGAATGAGTGGTACTCAACTAGGCAGTGTATATAGTGGATACCAGAATTGTCTAGGGTTGTCAGGAGTGACTGTAATACTCAACCAGGAGTGGGTTATACTTGGTTGCCAAGAGTGGCTAGAATACTCAACCAGGAGTGAGTTATACTTGTTTGACAAGAGTGGCTAGAATACTCAACTAGGAGTTGGTTATAATCGGTTGCCAAGAGTAGCTAGAATATTTAACCAAGAGTGGGTTATACTCGGTTTCCAAGAGTGTGTGGAATACTCAACCAAGAGTGGGTTATACTCGGGACAAGAGTGGT
Organism: Vigna radiata var. radiata; assembly: GCF_000741045.1. Taxonomy (NCBI): domain Eukaryota; kingdom Viridiplantae; phylum Streptophyta; class Magnoliopsida; order Fabales; family Fabaceae; genus Vigna; species Vigna radiata. Next base: position 18,601,062 of record NC_028361.1, read on the forward strand.
GTAAGAATACTCAACCAGGAGTGGGTTAAACTTGTTGTAATCTTGAAAAGATTAATGGAATCTCTCAAGAGTTCTTAAGAGAAAACTAGACGTAGCTCTAGTTTGAGTGAACCAGAATAAATATTACGCCTTAATGTTTTCTTCTTATCATATGAAACTCCAAGGACAGAAACAACTTGCATTTTTCAATCCATTGAAGGTCAAAATTCATGGATAACTGACTCAAGTGCTTCTTATCACATCTCTGGTAATGCTTTTTTGTTCTTATCCCTTTCCTTTTTAAAAAAAAACCATCATTTCATAACCTTGGCAAATGGCAATAAAACTTCCTCAAAGGTAGTCAGTCAACTTTCACTTTCTCCTTCCATAAATCTCAAATATGTTTTTTGTTCCTAATTGTTCTTTCAATCTGATTTCGTTAGTGAATTATACACTAAGCTTAGTAGTCTTTAGACCTTAGAATGTGAGCTTGTCAACTAGGACATGTTAGATCTATTTTTCATAAAAAGGTCTTAATCAAGATGTAATTCTAGTTTTCCTATTATCCATCTTAATATTTGAGGATCTAGTCGTGTCATTTTTTTAAGTATTTATTTACTTTTATTGATGAATATTCAAGATGTACTTAGGTTTATCTTATAAAAGACCATTCTGAATTATTGTTTATCTCCACATCTTTTAAATGAAATCAAGAATCAATTTGATTAAATAATCAAAATTTTCAAAATTAATGATATTAAAGAGTACTTTTCATCTAATTTTTCTAATATCTCGAGTTCATAGATAATATTACATAATCCACTTGTATACATAACAACAAAATTATATAACAAAAATATATGGAATATTATTTTGGAAACATCTATTTATTGTACCTACAATTGTATATAGTTCTACACCTAAATGTCTAATATCTCTTGTATTAATTTTTCATTATAAAAATAATTATGAAAGGAGTCATTCCAACCCTCTAAATATATGTTTTCTCTCTCTTTGAATTATAATTCGTATTTAGAATTAAGATCGAATCTAAATACTTGAGATTGAATGTCAATCCATCTAATTATTGTATTGCTTCAACTAGAGACTTCTAATATGCTGTTCCGCATTCTTTCTCTTTTTACTTTTATCTAGTGCGAGTCATATTTGTAAATGTAAATACAATTTTGCTTACAAGGAAATCTGACCATCTTAAGTTGATAATAAGAGATTGGATATAGTTTTCGCGAGTTTAAGTAAACTAGTATAAAATTTATTTATTTTTATTGTTCTTTTTATTTCTCAGAAATCAAGACATTAAGACCTTATTCCCTTGAGTGGATTTGAGAGAGAGTAATTAAGTGAATTTGAGAAGATTTGAAGATAATTTTTTTTGCCGTTTATTTGAGTAAATGTGGAGGTAAACGAGAATGGATTTAGAAGTAAAGTTTGTGAGAATTAATGTAAGATTTAATTTATGTGATAAATTAAAAAAATTTACATCCAAATCCACTCTCACTATCTGCAAATCTATTTAAATAAACAACAACAAAAAATTATCTTCAAATTCTCTCAAATCTTCTCAATTACTCTCTCTCAAATCTATTCAAAAGAGAAGAATGCCTAAAAGAAAATAAATAATTTTATTCGCTATATCATTTTCACAATTTTAAATTATATGTGACGTTAAAGAAGCTATTTCCATTTGGCCCTGAGAAACGGAAAACCCGTGACTTGCTTGACCGGTGTATTTGTGTGTCTTTAATCTCTGTCATCTCCACAACAATAAAGCACTTCTTTTACCATCATATGGGCTTTATTTTTATCTTTTTAGGTTCAATTTTAAGAAAATAAAATAAAGATACTGTAATTTAAAATACCATTTGTATAAATAAAAAAAAGCATATATTTGTTTTATTTGTTTTAAATTTATAATTCGTGTTTTAAAAGTAATTCTCAGGCAACCCTTGCCATTGCATAAGCACAACTTCCTCACTCATTCTACAATTTAGCACCATTCAGCTGGCCCAACTTACATTGTACCTTATCCAAATGGCTCACACGTTACAATTGAAAAAAGAAATGCTTTTACCCAGTTACCCTTACCCACCGTTACATTACAAATTAGAAAAAACAAAATATTAAATTAATTTAAATACAAATAAAAGTAATCACGAGATTCTTCTGTCATACGCTTACACCCACCCTTTTCATTAGCAGCTGTTGGCAGAGAATCCAACGAGCGAATTACCAATATCGAAACCGACACGTGTCCCTTGTTGCTGCACGTTTCCAATGATTGACAACGACGACGTCGTTGCTGCAAACGCGAAGCAAAATGTCCCCACCGAGTCAACCGGTATCAGGTAATTCTTCGCCGGTAACGGTAACTCCCTCCCCTCAGGAAAATGAAACGACACCGTCGGCACCTCCACAGTGTTCCTCGACGACAAGTCATAGCACGTGTCGAACAACGACACACTGTTCGCCTTCGGCAACCCTTGCGCCCCCCTCACGAACGCGTCGCGGAGCGCGTCGTACACCTCGCTCCGTAGCCTTGTCACGGCCGTGCCGGAATCGACAATGATGCCGCCTCCTCCGGTGGCATCGACAGCAAAGCTTGACTCAGGTACCGGTAGAGTCTCTCCGCCGACGCTGATTCCTTTCAAGCCGAGGTAATAGAACGTGTCGAGCTCGGGGTTCCGCAACAGCGGCGCGGTGACAGCGTTGCGCGGCATCGGCGAGTCGAATTCAAGAGTGGAAACGGCGTCGGAGTCACGGTCCACGAGGCAGTACGAAAACGAAGTCGCATTGACCTGCGCCGGAAACGAGAGCTTTCCGCCGCCGAGACCGAGCAGACCAGCTGCGCCAACGAATAGTCCTTCGTTGTTGTGGCCGCAGCCAATGGCGACGCCGGATACTGCCGACGCGCCGAGAGTGACGGTCTCCGTTGCGAACTCGCCCACAGTGTAAGATCCGTCCCCGTATGAGACTTCGTAGAGGCAGGTTCCGTTGCGGCACTCGGAGAGGTCGAGGGATTTACACTGCGGGGTGTCGCAGTGGATCGGCGAGTAGGAAGAGGACGAAAGCGGGCTAAATATCGGGTCGGATTGTTGGTAGCATTCGGAGCATGGCTCGCATTGGATCCAACTGACGTCGCTTCCTGTGTCAAGAACCACGTAGGCTTGACTAGCTGGCTTTCCGATTCCAACTCGGAGGAAGTACTCACCGCTTCCCTGACTAGTTCCCGAGACGATTGGGCCCTGGAGCGCGTTGGCTTCGAACTCGGGGCGTGACTCGGCCGGGAGGAGATCCGAGTTCGAGACGCGGTTCAGAGCAAGATCTAAACGAGTTTGCAGAGCCCTGACTCGGACCGAGTCGCGTTCGAGACGAGAAAGGGTTAGGGATTTATAATCGTTGTGGGAGGGTTTTTGAATTGAGGCACGGGAATGTAGCTGAACAGCGAACGACGATAGAGGAGAGGGTTCTTGCTGTTGTTGGAGAGGGTGGTAATGGGGTGAAGCAACGGCATTGTGGGCGTTTCGAAGCGAGGAAACGACGTCTAGGAGTGTCGTTTTGGGAGTGTGCCGTGTGGTTCTCGAGAGTGTTAACGGAGAGAAACAGCCTAGAAGAAAAAAAGGAAAGAAGAGGTAAGTAAGAGGTTCCATTGGGTGAAGCTATGAGAATTTGGGAATGAATGGGGTTTTTATTTTGAGATGATAAGGATTCACGTAAAGGTTATTTGATTAAGAAAATGAAGTGAAAATAGGAGAAGGTTTGGATGATTTGAAGAAACTTGTTTTGGCATTGAATTGCATGTTGTTTGTTTAAGAATGAGATAGTATCATAAGCTTTGTGCTTTAGGGTGAAAAAAAATAGCAACGTTTGATTTATTTATATTAGTGTTTGGTGATTGTGGTTTTTGGTCTTGGGAAAGCCGAAAGGTAGTTGTGATGAGTGAGGTATCTAGCTAGCTACTTTCATCGGTGGTTGATTACGAGACTTTAAACAAGTGTTGGTGTTATTATTGTGTGAGAAACCAGTCAAATGGTATCTTTTACTTCCTACGACTACTCATTAATAAAAAAATGTGTTTATTAAATATTATCAAATATCTATTTCTATCTTTAAAATTTATTGTTTTAGCTTACGATAAAACGTATTGTCCTTCTAAGGGTTGACCTAACCGCATGTAAGAATAATGATCAGAAGAATGGGAGAGACTTAGGCACTCGATGATGTTGAACATTTGTGGGACAAAAAGTGGCTTGAGTCTGAGATCATGCAATTGCTATCATGACTAATTACTTTAGCTTTTGTTCGCTAATTATGAAAAGTAAAAGGTGATTGGGACTTTGAGTGGTTCCCTGAAAGACATATTAGTCTCCGATTAGTTTTGAGTGGATGAAATTTGATTAGATTTAATATGTTAATTTTATCTTTGATGGTAGAATTTGGTTTTTATCCAAAGCCTCATTTGGTTGGCAAAGACCGCTTTCACATAGGTCATACATTGACTTGCAGTTAGCTGAGTACCTTTTTTACTTTCAAATGGTACCTGGCGATGTTAGTGCGTGCCAGGCCACAAATTCTTACCAATATATGAATTGGACCAATTTAAACTAAAATTTCGAATTGATTAAAGATTGAGAAAATATAAACTTGATCTTATTTCAATTGAAGAAGGTTAACCCATATATTTTTCACAATAGTAATTTCTCATTCTTTATAATTTAATAATAAATTTGATTGATTTCCAATATACTGTGTCATTGGTTCGAATGCGTACTTTTTACTCATATCATAGAGTGATATAATTCACAAGTTGTCTAAATATTAAATTTAGATTTTTGTGACTCTTCCATAAAAGATAATAAAACGAAAATTGATTTTGTGGGCCTTGAACCTATGTTATTATATCGAATAATATCATTAAAATAACATTTATCACAAATAGATAATAATAATAATAATAATGTGATATCTTATCATAAATAATAATAATAAAATTAAAATAGTAAAATTATTTATGATTGTCGTTAATATGGGAATATATTTCTAATAGATGTATTTTGGGCTGTTCCAAGATGAGGATACTTAATGGATCTTATTAGACTGCGCTCTTTAGTATATCTATTAGGTCAAATAGGTTTATAAGCCTCATTAGTCTCAAGAGTTTGATTAGCGTATGAGGGGTCACTATGATCGATCTCTTGGTTGGGTTATGGCCAACTTGTAGAGTTTGTAGGTAGGTCGATCGTTTGGCCAAGTTGTTTGAGTTTTGTTACTTAAAGGTAATCTTTACTTTGTGTTGCCGACTTGGGCAAGCTTAGTGCTAATGACTTGGGCAAACTTAGTTGGGTGCTTCCGCTTGGGAATGCTTCGTTGGATGCTGACAGCTTGGGCGGACTCTGTTCTTTTGATTGAGTTAATAATGACTTTATTGTTAATTGTTAAGTATTAATGAGGGGGTTTCTGAAACGTCACAATGATTGTCTTGCAATGTAAAACATCGTTTTGCATTAAATGGTTCTGATCGAGGTTAACGTAGTTACATTACAGTAGTTGAACTCGGAGAACAAAATGCCAAATGTTATGCTCCAGAACGAAACGTCACTTGACTAAAGGTTGCTTCATTTTAAACTTGCTTTTATAACTAATTTTGTTCTTCATCCTTATTTTACTTCCAGCATCCTTTTCGAGCATTCTTTACTCAATTTTTCAAGCACTCTTCACACTTGTCTTGAGTTCGTGAGTTTCTGTATTTTTGTCTTTTCTTTGAGTCTGTCTACTGTCATAGATATGTCTTTTTATTCTTCTCCTGATATCGACTATGGTCGTCGCAAGTCCTTGTTGGCCCCATGAGCAAAGGTTCTTCTTCCTTTTCTTCTAACGAGAGGGTTTCCTCACTAGGGCCTCTCATCACCGCTTCTCCTTTAGTGGTTTCCTTGGGGGTCAGTTTTAGGGCTCCCTGGATGAAAAAGAAAAAGAAACAGGTGGCACGAGGTTAGAAGTTTGCGTCGTCTATGGCGCATGCTAAGCCACCTGCTCTAGCAGCCAAAAGGTATGGCCAATTTCTTATTATTACAGACCCTACAAGGTGACCTTCTACGCCTCTGGGCTCCTTACAGAGGTGAGGGTAGCCAAGTTGATGACTACTTTCACTGACGGGCTCATCATCCTTCCTTATTCTTCTAATGATAGGGTATTCTTCCGTCCTAGTGAAAAGGAAGATAACTTCATTTTTGTGTACGAATATTTTAGGGATTTTGGTATTTCCTTTCCTTTATTGCATTTGAGAGTGATTGTTGTTCATTCTTTTTGTAGTCCTTAGCTAGTTTCATCCCAACAGTTAGGGTTTTGTAAAGTCTTTCCAGATTGTATGTGATCAACTCAGTTTGAACCCCACTCTTGTATGTTTATGTTTTTTTTTATCAAATAAAGCATAGGACCAAGGTCGACTGAGTATCTATGAATGGTACCCGGTATGGTTCCCTATTTGTAGTTTACACGTAACATTTCAAAAACTTCAAAAACAAATTCTTTAAGCTTAAGGCTTCATTTGCCGAGGCCCAACTCAAGTACTTTTTGCTCCCCGATACTTGGCCACCAATGTTCCTTTTGTACCCTGAGAAATTTAACTCAATGTCTGATGATCTGATTAACGTTGGGGAAAAGAGAGGTATCGAGCTCATCAAGAAACTTCCTTAACATATCAACTTTCAAGATGTGTTGCGTGTTCCTCTTATTGAGGATCCCGAAGCCTTTTTCATGGATAAGGCCGATGATTTTGTCTTTTTCATGATTTTACAACCTTTGATAGAGATTGGATGATCCTCATGAGTTACTAATCCCCTGACTCGTAAGATGTTGTCTTGATAGAGGCATTTATAGCTTGATTGTTTAGTTATTCTTCTGTAGTGTCTAGGAGTAATATCTCTTAAGGAAGGTTGTGTCTAATGATGAACGTGTATGTGTTAATTGTTTGCTTTGCAAGTATATGCTATAGTTGAGGATATAATGATTATGGAACTAAAATACTAGGCACATATGCATTTTATACCGGTTCACTCAACTAAGCTACGTCCAATTCTCTTCTAAGATATCTTAGAGGTTTCTACTAGATTTTCAATGAAGTACATATGAATATTCGCGCCACTCCTTATTACACTAGTCATACCTAGTAAACCCTGTTATTATGACTAAATCTGAGTATCACCCACTCCTGGTATCCTTAGATACTTATGGTATCTTCCTTGTACACTATCTAGTTGAATTTAACTCACTCTTGATTTTCCTAGTTAACCCAATAAGCCATGATACTGCAATTGGAGACGAGCATCACCCATTTCTAGTTGTGCAATATTCTTCACAACTCCTGGTATCCCTATACACTCTCGGTATCTTTTTGATACATTGTCTAGTTGAGTTTAACCTATTCTCGGTTTTCCTAGTCAACCTAGTAACCCTCGTTATTGTGACTGGAGACGACTATCACCCACTCCTAGTTGTGCAATTCTTCACCACTCTTAGTATCCCTAAACACTCCTAATATATTCACGATACACTATCTAGCTGAGTTTAACCTACTTTTGGTTTTCTTAGTCAACCTAGTAACCCTTTGATATGATGTCCTTGAAGTTATCAAATTAATACTACTTTACAAGGCAAATTCAGTATTTCCAAGTTAGTAGTCAAGAAATTAGATAGGATTAAAGTAACCATGAGTCATTTCCCAACGAATAAGGAATTTGTTTTCAATACTTGATTCTTTTGGAGACTCTGAAAGGTTAGTAAATGTTATGCAATGCTTAAAAATAAAATTGAAAAGTTATGTTAAGTAATTAATGTTTGAAGAATATTTGAGTTTAATTGATGAGCAAATAGAAAACTTAGAAACAATTATAATGAAATAGGCTAATTCCACTGCTTTTCTAAGATATATTCATCATCGATTATCCATAGATTATTGTTCAATTGATTATTGTTTGAGTTTCAAATTAATTAAAGTACATTCTAAATTATCTTAGGTCGATCTTACAATTAATCAAAGTACATTCTCAATCAAAAACAAGACATTTCTAGATTATTCACAATGAATTCAACCAAAGTACATTCTCAATCAAATCCTATTGTGTTTAATTATGTTTATTCTTAAATCTCCTAACCAAATTAAAAGTTAATTAATCAAAGTAAATTCTCAATTAATTATAGTTGAAATTCTTACCACCAATCAAAGTATATTCTCAATTAGTAGCAAAAACTCGTTTAATCATATGAAAGTTCTTAAATTCAATCAAAGTACATTCTCAATCAAACCTAAAAACCCTTGAACACATATGATCAGTATGCATGTAGATTCAAACACCTTATGATGCAAAAATCATTACTTTTAATTTGATTGAGAGATGAAAGACATAGAAAAAATGATAACTCAAATCAATAATCAAAAGATGATTCTTATCAAAGATTAACATCTTTGTGGCGAATCTTCACTTGACTTATCAATCTGCTAGATTGTGGCGTCCCCATCTTTGTCTTATTTTGCATTCTTCTTTTATTTATTTTTATTGTGTCTCTTGAGGATTCAAATTAAAAAAAAGATTGTATTCTTTCCTGGACATGATTGTATCAGTTGGTACGGTGTCAACTCTTATCTTGTTTTGATACTCTCTTACTTCCTCCAACTACATGAACTTGGTGACTCGTGGCCTAAACTCATCCATACTTGTAGGTAGCATCATACACAAGTCATCCGCAAAAGGACCCAGCCTCAGTGCCATGGTCATATAGTGAAGAACCACTTCGAGGTTCAAGTTCTTGATCTTCAAAGCCACTTCACTAAACATTTCAGTAAAGGTTCATAGAGATTCTCCCTTTTCTTGCAAAACGTTGAGGAATGCGACGATGTCCGCTCGTGGCGAACTTTGTTATAAAGCACAATGCTAGCGTATCAAAACAATCGATGGAATAAAGGGGGGATGAGTGAACTAGTCTAAGGTTATCCTTTTTAAAGTTATGGAAAAAGATTTACACATAATGATGGCATCGTTAGTCGAGTAGAGACTAACCTGAGTGGTGTAGAAAACAACGTGCTCATTTGGGTTGGTGTTACCATCATACCAGTCCAGATTAAGAGCTTTCCACCAAGGGGTATTAGTGATGTCGAGGAGTTGTGTGTTTTGGGAGTATGGTTGTACTTGTTTTCCTCTTCATTTCCATGGATGTGAGGTAAGGTTTTTTGCACCAAATTCATGTTATCAAGGATTTCCTTATCCTTTCCCTTGCCATCTGTTCTTTCATCCTTAACCCTTCTTTTCAACTTGGCATTCTCCTACCTTAGAGCGTCCATCTTCTCACCACTTCTTTCCTTAAATTTGATCAACTCAACATGCATCTTTGCATGGACTTCTAAGATAGCAAATATGTCTATTGAGGAGAATCTTGTTTCTCTTGTTCGAACAATCCTAATTTTTGTAGACACCATACAACTCTTTTCACATAATAAAAGTCCACCCCACGATGGGTGTCAATTGTCCTTACAAAATCGAATATGTATCCTGCAAAGACTTCCAAGGACGCTTCAAACACTTCCAATCTTCAAACACTAAGGTATTCATCCTCTTCATGAGTACTCATTCTCTTTAAGTTGGATGAGTTGTGCTTATAGAAAATACTTTGACACTTAAGTCAACCTATACCTTTAACAAGCAATACATGCAATATTAATTAACATAATTAACCTTTCTTGTAAGATGTACTATTTATATTATTAATTATAAACCTATACTTGATGAGTTTGGGCCATTGGCATTAACTATGAAAGTAACCAATAAGATTTCCATTGAGTCTTAAAGAAAGCATTGCAAATTTAGAAATCAAATTGATTAGATTAATGAAAATAGTATGAAAATCAAATTTTTCCAAAACCTTGAGCAACTATTAAGGGTGTGAAAAGCATTTTTAATATCTATTTTGAGAGCAACGTTCTCCTTTAACTTTCCTAGAGAGCATATTACTTCTTAAATATATAAATATTTCAATGAAATTATAGAATTACATGATAATTGTTCAAAAACGTAGAGAAAATTGTATTAATATTTATTTGATGTTATACTAAATAGCTACATTATATTAATGAATACATTGTATTAAATTAATATTAATGGGATAATTATACTTCAATGACCATAACTATTCCTGTACTTACTAATATAATTAGTTAATAATTTTCATTTTATAATATTCTTACTGTTATTAGTATTAATAAGTATATTATAAATAAATAAAAGTATGTATTTCATATTTATTTCAAAAAAATGAAAATGAAAACCACTAAATTGAACAACGCTAGTGAAATTTTACATTTTAAAATTAAAATTTTAATTTTTTAAAAAGGTTGTAATATAGAAAATTTATTCATTTATTTCAATTTTATCTATATTTTTAAATGGTTTGAAATTATAACAGTGTCAGCTTAATAACAGAAAAGTAAGTAATCAAACTGAACCAATTAAAAATAAATTAACTAAATTGAAGTTCATAAATAAGCGAAGGAACAGAAATACTAACCCAACCATAAATAAAAGAACTGAAAAAGTAATTTAAACTTTAAATTTTAACTCTTAACAGACTATTAACACTTACACTTCATTAATGTAGAGCAAGAAAAGCCTTATTTTTAATTAAACAAACATTTTCGACAAACATTAACTAGCAACAGACCTTACGTACATCACTGTCCACTAGAAAAGAAAATTTCTTTTCCAAGAGAACAGAACCATTTAATTTTTTCTTTGACAGGGCCTGAAAGATAGTAATTAAGGTTATGTTTGAATCATTAAAATTATGAGCGTAGTAAAACCCATGATTTTAAAAAACAAGGTTTTTTTAATTATTTGATTGATTCCTAATAAAACATCAGCTATTAGTTTCATATGTTGTGCAAACCTTTATTCAAAATCACAACTATCACATGTCTTAATCATAGTTTCGGTCATCTTAATCATGAGGCCAAGTTTTACAAAAGATGTTTTTTTTTTATGGTTTCTATAAGTCTTCAACATGGGAATTTATGTACACATGCTAATAGTTTCATCTCACCTTTCAATAGCATAAAATCCAACGAAAAGTGAGACCGTTACTCAGCAGCCACCATCTGCAGGTTCAATGGAACTGAGCAACCCATTGCCTCTTAGCTGCATGCAATGATCTTCAGCATCAGATTGTGCACAGATAATCACTACTGACAATCCATTGTAATGCGCTTCTTGCATGATATTAACTGCATTATCAAGGGTCATTCCGGGGATGACCTTCATCAGTACTTGAACAACATATTCCCGTTTATTAAAGTTGTCGTTGTGCAATATTACACGATAGGGTGGTGCTGTTTTCCGTGATTTCCTGCACATCTTAGAAAAACCAGAATCAAATATGTTCTTACATTTTATTCTGCAAGGAAATAAATAGTTACATGTCTATACATGATATAGCAGAAAATTCAACAAAACGCATGAATGAACAATTCAGCATCTAAGGCACTATAATTGGTTGCTTAGTTCCTTTTTAGGGAGCAGGTTACGGCATAAACATAGGTTCATATATCAAAATGACATTATTTTTGAAGAAAATGAGGAAAGTACTAGTTTGATGCGAATCTGCTAAACTATTACCATTGTTCTTACACAAGATCTTTCACCTGTTTTAGACTGGCTTTTAATGAAAATGACAACCCCTTTGAAAAATGAATCCCTTATTACTAACAAAAGGATCCTTCGAAAAAAGTATCACTTTCTCACTGATTATTGGTAAAATAACTTCAAATATTACAATTTATATTTTCACTTGTTGAAATGAAAATTTCCTTATTAACTCGTGCAGAAAAACAAAGTTGCAAAACAAAATTTGTCCAACTAGAAAATCTTAATTTGAAGTAGACAAAACTCCTGCTTACTTCAAATCAAATTCAGACTCACGGCCGGGGGTGACTTTCTCAATAACTGGCTTTTCAAGCAACCCTCCTCCTTTACCAGGTACTGCTGCCAATACAGCCACCGGTACGCAAATATTGGAGTATGGTCCTTTACAAAATGAAGGTGTGTCCCCTGTAATGCAAATCTTCAATACGTACAGTTGAAGCCCTTAACCATATAAATAGGATAGGATACAACATTGTTTCAGGTATACAACAAAGTAGATAGCGAAACAAATGAGATATATTATGGGTTAGAAAGAAAATAAAAAGCTCTTGAGACTTGAATATTTATTAGGCATAGATTCTAAAGGCATCGCAAAATATGCTTAAATAAGAAAAACTACATGATCTTCCATACACAGGAGAGGGAGACACATTTAACATAAACATTGAATTTAGCAAAAGAAATGAAAACAAAGACTTTACAAAAAAGTGCAGGTATTAAATCTTCCAACTACAGTCAAATTTTGTAAAACGTACCAAAGAATAATTTCATCTGGATCTAAGAATTAATATGTTAACTGCATATGAGTTGAAAGTATTTGATAGGCAAGAATGGTAGTCAGTATGGTGACAATTGAACGTCTTAGTTCAACATATTACACCAAAATCTTAAGAGACTTGAGCCGATGCCAATCGGGTAACAAGCTTGTAAGCAGATTTAACAATTCCTATTAATCAACTTATCACTAAAAACATATAATGAGATAGGAATTTATAAAAAGACCAATGTTTCAGGAACTATTTTATACTTCTGTTACGTTTCTTGATAAAAGAAACATATTAATTGCAACTCACACAAACTAATTCACTGATTATAGATTTAGAATGGCAAAACAACATGCACAATGCCAAGGGACAATGTATCCCTCCTTACACGACTCTAACAATCAACTTATCACTAATTCACTAACTACTTCTCATATTTTCTTCTCACGTAAACATTCCATTTCCTAATAATTTCACACCTAAAAATATGTGAAGATCAACATGAATGAATTAGGTAAGTAAAACAAGATTATTGCGTGATAAACAAAATTTGTTAAACAAACAAACAAAATGATGTTAGTCACTAAAAGTAGGTCATGGAGACTACTACTAATACTTAGTTCGGGTGTTTTATTTTTCCCTTCAGACCATGATCGATACATATAAGATGGGAGGGAGAGAATTGAAACCAAACATGCCAACACCAGTGTAGAATATGCAGAGCTAGTTTAATAACATTACATAAGTTTCAAAGAATACAATGCCTACAAAATCCACTATTTGATCAATGTCACACTCTCTTTGAACTCACACATCCAAGACTCAAATTTAAGTAATGATGTTTACTATCTTCTATAATGATATGTTCTCCCAAATTGTGATTGACAACATACAAAGTGACAAATCTTTAGTCCGGAGAACATTGTCACCAAGCCTTCATATACTCATAACCTGGCTGAATAATTGAGTTTTATAAGGGTGAACAAACCAGGTGTCATAGTCATTCCTCCTTTCTACAAAGAAAAGAACGCATAAAACATCATATCCAAAAAAATTAGGAAACCAATGTCAATGAATTTATATAAACCATAACAATAACATCATTCTTTTGCTTGGAAGAGTTTATCTAGGTGAAACCTCATAACTTTATGCACTCCACTTAGAATCATAACATCAACTTAAGAGTACACATCAATTTGTTTTTCATAAATATACCTAATATTTGAGACTACATAGAACCACAGAGACTATATTTTAGTTCCCTCAATTCAAAGATATTTTCCATTCTAGTGCAACTGTTAAGACAACCGGTCACGTTATAAGTTTACACAATCGTAATTCTATAAAGTATGAAATCAATCCTATGCTATACCCAATCACCAAATGCTTTATCCCTGAATTTCAGCTTCAGAACTACTTCCAATTACTACCACATTCACATTAGCGAAAATATTCAACAAACAAAAAAGTTTCTTTCTAGAAAATGAAAATCCCACATAATAATAACCAAATCCCAATTCCCTTGAGCAACAGAAACTCGAGAACACTCAAAATATTTTGAAAAAAAAGAAGGAAAACAATACACATAAAACCACAGAGTCGAAGTGCCAAGAAATCGAAATCAGAAGAAAGAAGATGAACCTGGTTTGAAGACAGGGTTGGGAGAGAGAATTCTCCCGCAAATCGCACTCTTCATTTTGCTTGTTCGAGTTCTTTGATCTTTCTTTTCTTTTTCTTTTTTCCTGTTGTTGGTTTTCTCATTACAATAAATAAATGAAGATATCAATAAAATAAAATGAAAAATTAGGATTGAAAATTGGTGGACCGAGAAAATGACACGTGTATCTTTGACACTCGTTTCCGACAAGCAGAGTTCCTCTCATCTACATTTAACGTGGAAACATTGTTTCAATTTCAATTAGGAGATTTCTATCATTTGTTTGAATTAAAAGATGAATTTGAGAGTCAACAAAAATAAATTTAAAGAGAAAAATAGGTTAAAAGTAAGATTATTTGGATTTAAAGAAAAATAAGAAAAATGATTAAAGTTTATGAATAATGTGATTGATAAGAATGTTAAAAGAAGTGTTTTGATAGAAAAAATATAGAAATCATTAAAGTGTTTTGAGAAAATATAGAAATCATCAAAATGTTTAAGTTTATGGATAATGTGATTGATAAGAATATTAAAACAAATGTTTTGAAAATTATTATTATTATTATTATTTAAAGTATTATTAATATTTTAATTATTATTATTATTTAAATTATTATTAATATTTTAATTATCATTACTATTATTCTATTTCACTTAATTTTGCCTAAACAAAACTAAAGATATATTATTGTGTAGAACAAAAGATAATAATAATTATCTGAAAAAGCAATAAAATTCACCACGAAAGATCATCATCATCATTTCACATTCTTTTTCATTCTATCATCATTGTTTCTACTTGAAACTACTACTACAACTCCATTCCACATTTTCAATTAAACAAGAAGAATTCTCCCTTTACCTATGTTCCAAGAACTTCTAGCTCCAAACAAATTTTATTGAAAAATAAAAATATAAAACTACATGATTATATCAAATGTTTTGCGATATTAATTACATTGTTAATTACTCTCCTTAATGTTATGTATCTTTCTTAGTATCTAAACAACATATGATCTCCCATAAAATACGATTATCATGAGTAGAAACCACAACCACAAAAATAGAAGGATGAACTAACATAAATAATAACAATCATTTTCATTACATATTTAAACATATAATCACATCAAATAATACAACTATATGTGATCTTAGTGTTAGGTTTGTAACTCTCGCACATAGCTTACCAATAATCGTTCCACCTCCCCACTACACCCCAAGAGTCTTACGGGCAAAATGAACACTCTCGCTCACTATTATAGATTGTCCACCTTTCGTTGAGTCACCATCATACAAGCAATTATTTACATGTCATCATAGCCAAATCTACTTCACAATTTAGACTCAAAATAATACATAATACATCACATAAAAACAAGAAAGAAAGAAAGAAAACAAGAAAAGAAGAACGTAAGCTCTTCTTAACTCTTACTCTTCACTTCTTCATTCAGTTCCTTCAAAACTCAATACTTAAAACTTTCTCTATTCTTCCTTGACTTGTAACCGTTTATATTAAGACTATCCCCCTAAACTTTCTTGTTCTCTCATATATTTATAAATTTCTAAGGTAAATATAATATTATATTTTCACTTATTATTATCAAATAATAATATATAACAATATTTAAGAGTATCTCATAATATCTAACAATATCTCAATATATATTTTAATTTGTAACAATATCCAATAATATAAATTAATATATAAAAATATCTAATAATATTTTTTTAATTAAATAATTATACACCAAATCTTATTTTTTCAAGCTATAAACATTAATAGGCACATAGTCTATAATTTTTCAAGCTTGTTTTGCAACACTCCCTTTCTCAAGTTAGATGAGTCACAATAACATGAAGATAACAAATGAAAAGAATTTACCTAAGGTAAATTTGTATTAGCTCATCTATAATTGGGTACTACATTTAGTTTTCTATCAACATGATTAAGTTTTCATCATGCAAACTAATGCTGCAAAGATACAAATGAGTGTTATTTGGATTTGAGTCACTCATAACTAAAACAACTCAAATATTATTTGAACATGTAGTCACTCCTAGTTAAATGTCCAAGTATTGTTGGAACATAATCACTCCTAACTAAAAATCAAGTATTGTTTGGAATGCAATCACTCTTGGTTGAAAATTTCAGTATTGTTTGGACCTCAACTACTCATGATTAAAACACTGAGTATTGTCAGGAACACAACCACTCTTGACTAATGTTTTGTTCTCTTGTAGTGATTTGAGGGAGATGATTTGAATGAATTTGAGTGGATTTGAGGGTGATTTTTTTGTTGTTTTTTTGAGTGGATTTGTGGGTAATTGAGAGTGTATTTGAAAGTAAAGTTTGTAAGAATTAGTGTAAGATTTGATTCATATGACAGATTTAAAAAATTAGTTTAATTAATAGAAATTGAAGATTACCAAAATACCCCTAGTTATTAAAGTAATATAAAATTTTATTTATTAATATAATATTTAATTGTAAAAATGTTTATAAAGAGATAAAAATTATAATAACATAAAAAATTATTATTATTATTATTTTGTTATTTTTATTATTAAATAAATTTGCAAAAATAAAAAGGGTTTGTCTTGCCATGAAACTATTTCTTCATAGGATAAAGAAAACAGGGGCAAAAGGGGTTTTCTAATTCAAATACCCTCAAATCTTTCCTGCATAGCGAAGATGGAAAAAAGTTCCCATCTCGCAAATAATCTCTTTTCTTTGCTTTCAAATACGTTCAAACGAACATGAAATATTCTTCAATCTATCCGTGCAAATTAGCTTAAACAGTAAATTACCTAGAAACGAATAGAGGCTAAGAGTTTTAAAAAAGATGAGAGTCATCCAAGAGATTGCAAAGTTTTCACTAACTAGAGAAAGATAGCATATTGTAACAATCTCAAAGTTTAATCACTCTACTATTTTGTAGTTTGAACACAAGCCATGTTCCAATGAAGATCTGGGCACACTATTTTTTTCACCAATATGTTTTGAATAATTTCAAATTGATAGAAATTTTTTAAAAAACTGAGTTGAGAATTATTGCAAATAATTTTCTACCTCATGTCATGTCAGATCTTCATCTTCATTATTTTGTTTGTTCACCCATGAATATAGGATGCATTAAATGCAATACATCCAAGATTAAATGTTAATATCCCTTTCAAACAACATTCTAATAGTTAGCATGGTTCATTAGACATTGGTCACGGATCCTTTATCCAAAATGAGGAAAGAGCGTATGATCATACAAAGCAAATAGTCATCTAGAGTTGTCACAGGGAGCTTTAGAATGTGTGTTTTGAAGCAGTTTTAGCATCTCTTTCAAGAAATATTTTATATTGACTTGAACTTTTTGAGATTTTTTTGGTGGATGTGAAATGAAAACATTTTCTGCAACACAAAAATAAGTTCATTATTGTTTGCCAATTACAACGTTAGCTTGTACAATTGCTTATATGCATGCAGTTTAATGTAGTTTCTGCTTTAGATAAAAACGAAACATATTGGGTGACAAACCTATTTCTTCTCTTATAATATGTTTTACAATCTTTGTATCTTAATATTAGAACATTTATACTTTAAATTTTATTACTTTAAAAACACTTAATCAAAATAAATAAGATTTGATTTTCTAACAACTATCTAATCATGTTCATTTAAAAAGACTACACCTAAGTTGGTAAAAGCATTTGAAAATGTAGATTCAACAAAAAAAAATACTAACAACAAATATTGAAATTTGATTTTGTTCCCATAGTAAAATTAATGCTTAATATCTCTTTTAGTCCCTCTTTAGGAGAGTAATGTTCAAGTGCGTCCTACTTTTGTTCAGAAGTTCAATTTCATCCCAACTTTTGAAAAAGGTGTACAATTAAGTCTTTTTTGGGTCACGACGTTAAATAATTAACGATCCAGCTAACGTGGGTAGTCATCTGTGCAACGTGGCTGTTTCAGGTTCAACGTCCAAAAATTTAATTAATTGTTTTGAGAAAGGAAAATAATTGGTTTCTTCATTCATCCTACACTGTCATCAATATTGGGCTTTACCCTGTAACGGTGGTATTCATCAACTGCTACATCTTCATCACTTCTATCCCTTATCTTCTCTACAAGCATTACATGTTTACAAAATCAGACTATTATCTACTACTTTTATTAAGTTTCGTATATATAATTTTTAAAAAACATATGCTTTTTTAAGTTATAAAAAAGTAATTTGTAATTATTTTAGTTGGATTTGTAGGTAGAAAAAAGAACCTGAATATCTGTAGCACAAGATTCGACACCAAAAATATAATTGTTTAGTGCAGCATAGCTAACTAAATCTAAGGCAGTGGATTGCTTTTCATTTATACCTTTTCCTTGTGATGAACACCCTCCTAAGCAACCAAGATCCTGTCGAAGACTCCCACACGCATTCTCACTCACACATACCTCAATTTTATACCAGTTAGCCCAATACGACGGGGATGAATTCAAATCAACACAAAGGTTAATTCCCTCCTCTGACCACCCATGGTACTCAAAAGAAAGAGGAGGAACATCAGTAATTTCTATCAGTGAAAAAGTGAAATCTTTCTCCTGTGAACAAACACCGGTTTCCACATCTCCATTGTTATTCTGATGAAAACATTGCTTTGTCTTGTGCCTTGTATTGCATAAATGAATATCCGACTTTCCTCCAGACAACCTTGTCTTCTATGAATCTCTATCAGACATTGTATACACAAGTTGCTCCTGTAATTGATGAACACCAATTGGGAGGAAACCAAACTCTAACCCATTTTACTTTCTAACCATTGTCACGTGAATTTTATTCAAAATCACATATTTACCCTTAGTTAGCTAGTCACATTTTGAATCTGAAACAACCACGTTGCACAGATGACTACACACGTAAGCTGGATCCTTAATTATTTAACACTGTGACCCAAAAAGGACTTAATTGTACACTTTTTTTTCAAAATTTGGGACAAAATTGAACTTTTGAAAAAAAGTAGGACGAACTTGAACATTACCCTCCTAAAGAGGGACCAAAAGAGGTATTAAGCCTAAAATTAATAAGTTGTTATTGATGCTATCAAATTAGGATGATGATATTTTAACAACACTTTTTGATAATTTTTTTTGACAACAGGACATTGTCATCATTTTATTGGTCTATTTGAATTTGCGTTTAAAAAAATATTTAAAACGGACCAATCACAAACTGTCACGTATACACAGTAAAAAAATTATTAAAAAAATATTGTTAAAATGACGTTTTCCATCAAATTAACGCTAACTATAACTAATACTGGTGGCCAGTGCGTTTGGATCGGAAGTTGGGTTGAACTTGCGATCTGCTCTACGATTCTGTCGAGAGTTGGTCTCACGTAATCTTTGGTGAGGCTGACGATGGCAATGTGAACTACTATAGCTGCAAAGAATATTATTAAACAATTGATGATTTGTTCTTTGTTGTAACCTCGTTAGTATAAGACTATGAATTAACTTTGGCTTATATCCCTCATAAAACGATATTATTTAAGATATAGGGGTATGAATAGGTACATTAGACTTCTTTATAAAATATATAAATTATTTCTGCGTATATCAGACATGGTAAATGTGATAAGCTGTCGTTGAAGCTATCAAATTAATACTACTTTTCAAGGCAACTTCAGTATTGCCTAGTAGTATTCAAGAAAGTAGATAGGGATAAAGTAACCCTAAGTCGTCTCCCAACGAACANGGAATTGCTTTCGAATATCTGAACTTATGAATGCTATGCAATGCTTAAGAACAAAAGTGAGGATGTTTAAAGGTTGTTGTAAAACAAATAGTAAAATTAAAAACAATTATGAAGAAACAGGCTAATTCCACTNCTTTTCCAAAATAGATTCATCATCGGTTATTCACAGATCATTGTTCAATTGATTATTGTTTAAGTTTCAAATTAATTAAAGTACAT
>NC_028361.1:18622427-18779714 GCF_000741045.1 Vigna radiata var. radiata
TTGAATACTACTAGGCAATACTGAAGTTGCCTTGAAAAGTAGTATTAATTTGATAGCTTCAACGACAGCTTATCAAATTTGGCGCCGTTTAGGATGGTGCGGAAGCGTGACGGCAGCCATGGGTGGCTAGGGTTTGGATTTGGGAATTAGGGTTTCTGTGGGAGACAATGATGACGTGGCAAGAGGGGGCTAGGTGGCATGTCCTGAGTGGTCTATTTGGTATGCAGTAGGATCAGTGACGTGGCATCATCTGGATGGTTGGATCTATTAGCGGTGGACTGCCACGTGGCTAAATCTGATGTAATCTGGTTTAATTAGTGGTAGGAAGGGTGTGTATAGGAAATTAGAGGTTTAGTGTTTTGGGCTTGGTTGTTGGCCTAGTTTAGAAGAGAGGGGTGTATGTAGAGAAATTTGGGGGTGCACGGGTAAAAACTGACTGTTTGGCCCATCTGTACATTATTTATCAAATAAAATCTGATTTTGGGCTTTAAATTGCAATTTGGACCAATAAAACTCTAACTTCAGCTGCACAAATAAATATTAGAATATCCAAGAATAATTTATGCAATTAAAATCACTTTTTAAACCCTTTTTATTTCCAAACACACTAAATCCAATAATTACAAATCCTCTACAAATCAATCATTTAAGCACAAATATTCTATAAAAAATTTTAATTTTAAAACATAAATATAGACATAAATATGCACTCATCAAAATGCATAACACGATTAAATTCTAATATTTAATTAGTAGAATAAGTACGAAGTATTGATTTATACAAGTGGCAGTAGGTATCTTTTAATCAACTACTTTGGAATTCAAATTCTTATAATGTCTCTTTAATAATGAAAAAATATTTTAATTTTTTTACAAAAAGAAAAATATTTTAAACCAACTGGTAATAGTGTTTATTCAATGTACAAACTATTTATCATCTTGGGTAAATAGTTGCGATAAGGGAAAAGTCGTTCTTAGACGGGGAAACTATATTTCTTCTTTTTAATATTTTCAAAGCCTTCTTCCAGAAACTAAATTTAGCTTTATCGAGGAGGAATAGAACACATGTGGGTACATAAACATCAATAATAACTAAATACAAGGATATAAAGAATTGATACAATTTTTTATTAAAAATTTTAAGACATTTGATTTTTATATAACACTTTATATAATATTTTACTTTGACTCAAACTTTGATTTTTCCAAATTACTTAGCAACTGGTATAGATTCTGAGTCAGCACTGTTGATATCAACATCTGATTTTGTCTTGCTGCATGGATCAGTGAATCTAACATCCTCCATGTTATTTTCGTGTTTGACTATGTGGATTCCGATTTTTGCATGGTTAATAGAGGTATATTTTCCCTCTGGAAATGTAACCTTAGCTAATACTTCTGGAAAACCCTTCAGACTGTAACAACATGAAAGATCAAGTTTTTCAAGAGAGGTCAACCTGATAGGCGGGAAACTCCTAAGCTTTTCGCAGCTACAAGCCCTCAATGTTTTAAGTTTATCCAGAAAACCAACTGAGTGGTGAACTGTAATTAGATTCACACAACATTGAAATGAAAGTTCTTCCAAATTTTGGAGAACAGATATGTCAGGTATCTGTGTTAAACATTCGCACCAATCAACATTTAATACTCTAAGATTCATGAAATCCTGCAAATGAAAAGGAAGAACGAAATGAATAGTCATAAAGTGAATGTATTAAATTACATGACAAGGAAAATATACTATTTAAACTTGCCTTTGAAAACTCAAGGGATGAAATGGAGCTATGGGATAACTTGCATAGGACAAGTTTTTTTGGATGAAAATCAGATGGTAAACAATGTGAAGGATATCCCCACCATTCCAACACTCTCAAGGATAAGTGTTCTGAGGTTTTTCATCGTCTTGAATGCTTTTGTATTCAATTCTACTATTGCTTCTTTGTCAAATTTTGGAAGATCCAGACATATGATTTCAATTTCACTAGTTCCCTGCCAGTACAAGTATACGCAAGACTTCAACACAAATCTAGAGAAATTTACATATTATAAAAAAGAAAACAACAACTGTGATTTGAACATATTATGGCAAAAAAGGATTAGTATAAATCTGAAGCTAATCATCCGTTTGTTTCACACTCACTTTGTCATCTTCCAAAACTTGAATTATATCTTCTGGTAACCATAATCTACTTCGCTTCCCTGGATCTTTTGGTGATTCTTGCCTGACAATTTCTTTACCCATGTCCTGGATCAAGCTATGCAATGCAATTATAGTTTCTTGACTATACCGACTAAACTTTATAAGAGATTTGTCAACCAACACCCCAATATGATATTTCATGCAATCACCATAATGAGCTAGAAGTAAATCTTCAACCTTTGACAATGGATATCTATTTAAGCAACAAATATCAAGAAAAACACTCTTCTCTTCTTCCTCTAAAGAATCAAAGCTCACTTTAAGTATCTCGAGGATTTGATTATTAGGAATTCTTTTATACTGTTTGATAGCAGATTTCCATTCTTCTATACTTTTTCCAAACAAGTTGGAACCTATCACTTCCAAAGCCAATGGAAGGCCATAAGCATAAATCACTACATCATTCAAGACCTCCTTATAACTTGCATCAATCTTTTCTGTTTTAAAAGCTTTCCATGAAAGCAAGTCAAGAGCATTGTTCTTATCCAATAAATTCACCTCATACGTTCTTATAACCCCATAAGATGACAATAATTGTTTGTCCCGAGTAGTGATAATGACTCTGCTGCCAGGACCAAACAAACAAGGTCTTTTAATAATAGCCTGCAATTGCTCGTATTTGTCAACATCATCTAGAATCAAGATAACCTTCTTTCTTAGAAACCTACGGCGTATCACTGAAGCTCCTTGTTCTACACTAGCAAATTTTGCTTCCTTCTCTCCAAGCATTTCCCGAAGAAGGATGCTTTGGAGGTGTTGTAACCCATGCTTGTTTGATTTTTCTCTCACGTTTTGAAGAAAACACGAACAATCAAAATGGTGAACAATCAAATTATAAACTGCTAAAGCAAGTGTTGATTTTCCTATCCCACCGATTCCATAGATTCCTATCATCTGGACATCATCAGATCCAACATCCAAAAGCTTCCTTACTGCCAGTGCTTGTGACTCTAGTCCAACTGGGTAATCCGCAACAGGTAAAGGAGCGTGATTAATCTTGCTGGATACCAACTCAACTATCCTTCCAATAAACTCATGTTCATATCCATCTCTGTTTCAAACAAAAATTCTTGGTGAAAAACTAATAGAGTCAAAATGTTGTAATGGATAACAAACATTTATTTTTTCTTTAGATAGAGTCAAAATTAATAAAAAAAAAAAAGTTGAGTTAAAAGATAGGTAATGTGGGGTACCCATGTTTCAAATGAAAGCCAGACAAGTTAGCTACTTGATGCAAAGCCTTCTTCCAATTCTCCAGCTTCTCCATGCTATGGTTGAACCTTTGCTCATGCTTAGCTAATGCTTCTCCATAACTACCTTTCTGGTGTCTAACATCAGAAGGATCTACCTTAAAGAAAACTGGCAAAACGAACATATATTTTTTGTTAAAGCACTCAAGGATGTAGTCAAGTTCATTTAAGCAAAATGAGGAAGAAGTATAGTTTATAGAGAGCACAGTGATGGCAATCCTGGACTCTTCAATTGCCTTCACAAGTGCTGGTGTTATTTCCTCCCCTCTCTGAATCTCCTCATCGTCAATGAAGGTGTAGATTCCCCTGTCATGAAGGGCTTTGTAGAGGTGGCCAGTAAAACCATGGCGTGTATCTTCCCCTCTGAAGCTGAGGAAAACATCATAGGTGAAGGATCCAATTGCCATGAGAACTGTGAAGAAATGACACTATGATAGTATGATTGTGGTGGATGGAGTGTTAGGTATCCAGAACTTGTAGAATTTCCAGCTATAAGCTTTTTGTTCGTTCTTATGGCCATGCATTATAATATTATGTATCTAGGTTTGTACTATAAAGTAGAATCTTCAACTTAGATAACACTCTCTTCACTCTCTCAAGCAGACATTCTCAACACTAAAAAATATCTATCTCCGGCATCTCAAATGACTCTCTGTTTACTTATACGTATATTTTGTTTTATTAGCTACGTATCTCTTTAAATTAAAAACCACTGATATTATGTGTTATGCAAGACTTTAAAATATTAATTATTTCATTAAACCGGTACCAACTTGTCCAAATAATACATTAATATGCCTGCCATAATTGACAGATCACCTTATTTCTTGAGGATAACAACTTTTCAGGATGGGCTAGAGAGTGTACTACAAGGTATAAATTGATCAAAAATATTTTTTTAACAATTTATTTTTACAACATTCATATTCATAGTTTTGTGATTTATTTATTTCAAATATTTTTTTAAAAATAAATTTAAATATATTAATAAAATAATGACACATAATTTATTATTAAAATTTGTTATAATTAAAAATTGTCCGAGTCATACATCAAGTATGTAACGTTACGTTACAACATCACATTCTTTAGCATATGTAGATTTCATAAGCGAAGACAAAATTTAGCATAGCATATGGTTAGCATAATCAATATTGTCATTACAAGATTCAACTGTTATCAATGTTCAATGATAACTATGCAAAGAAGTTTCTACATTCTATGGGGCACTGATTTCTGCAATAACTTTCTCCTTTTTTAGAAAAAAAAAAATAAAGAAAGAAACTGAAGGTATTATCTTGGCATGTGGATAACACAACGCAGCACTTTCCTTCCTTCATGAGATTGAAAGCTTTGTTGATGTCATCAAATGGCAAATTATGTGTTATGTAGTCATCAATCTGGATTTCTTGTTTGAATTTTATTTTATTAGTTTGGATTTAGTAATATTTAGTTTGATTTTGATAAAGATAAAATAAAGATAGGTAATTTTGATATTCCTTTTATTTGAAGTAGAAGGAAATAAGAAGGTGGCATATGTAACGCCCCGACAACTTATAGGGACTATTGACTGCCCCTACACATTAACACGAGACTTTTCAGTGTACTTTATCCTCACTCACACACTTTTTGGGAGAACTTCCCAGAAGGTCACCCATCCCAAATTACTTCAAGCTAAGCACGCTTAACCATGGAGTTCTTATGGGTTAAGCTACCGAAAAACAAATGCATTTGTTGATATGAGTAGCCAAATCAATTCCTTTAAGCTATCCTTCAACTGTATAGTCCCATAACTGGATCCCTCTTATTCCGGTGTATGTTCGATTCGTCCATGTGTCCCTTCCATTGGAAGCCTGCTAGGAGCCGCTCATTGTCTGTGCCTCTTACACTCCATGCCTCTTGTACCGGCGATCACTCCCCACCCTCGTCAGTGTCCGGGTGTCACAACATACAGAAGCTAGATTAACACTTTTAAAAGAATAAAATATGAAAGAACAAGCTTCATCTATTCATTTTCTCAAATTTGGAATCTCAAATCCGCTCACACATATATGGAAATAAATGAAAAACTCACTTGTTTTTCATGAAAATGAGTGAGTTTGATGAGAAAGAAAGATAAAAATGAAGTTGTTTAGATTAAAAGAAAGATAGTGAAAAATGAAAGCACATAGAAAAATTTGTGAGGTAATTAATTTGATAGATTAAAAAAATATTTTAATTAGTAAAATTGTAAGATTATAATTTTACCTTTGTGTTTAAAAAACAATTTAAGATAAAATGTAATTAGTATATTATTATTATTATTATCTATATTATATAATAATTATAAAATTGATTACTATATATAAGGCTTAAATAATCCATTTTTATATAAGAATCGATAATCGATTATCTCAAATTTAGGAGCTTATATGTAAATACACATAAGTTGTCTTGTGTCATCTCTTCTCATCCCATCAAAGACCCTTCATCCACTTATATCAATGGAAACAAATGAAAACTTACCTCCTCTTCCATCAAAGTAAATAGTGTGGGAGGGAAAACAAACATAACATAAGACAATAGATTTATTAGTATTTCTATTTATATATTGTCGAGTTTATTCATTTTTATCTAATGTGTAACCTTAGTTTTTTTTTTTTATAAATGTATGTGGGATCCGAACTAAATAAACATATCTCGGTTAGTCTAGATTTAAAGTAATTTGTTTTGGATGTGAATTAAGTTTTTCATGAGTAAGTTTTGATAGGTTATAGGGTGATAGGA
Source organism: Vigna radiata var. radiata (assembly GCF_000741045.1). Classification (NCBI taxonomy): domain Eukaryota; kingdom Viridiplantae; phylum Streptophyta; class Magnoliopsida; order Fabales; family Fabaceae; genus Vigna; species Vigna radiata. Next base: position 18,628,644 of record NC_028361.1, read on the forward strand.
CATAATGGGAAATGGGTTTAGGATAGAAGGCAAAGGAATGATATAAAAAGGACTCTCTTATTTGGTTAGAGGGGAGTTAGACATATTCTTTGTACAGACAGGTCCTTGACCTTGTGAGGGGGATTAGGCTCCCGAATCATCTTTGTAATTGTCATTCTTTGTTGTGAATACATCCAGTTCATTCATTTATTCCTTTTTTGTGTGCTTTTGGGTGAGTGAGTGTGGTGCAATAGTTAGGTTAGTTAGGTTTCAGAACCAGGAACCTAACAAATTGGTTCGACCTGCCGGATACGGAGAGAGAAACACGAGATATCCATGGAGGGAAGAGTTGACGGAAGATTCAATGTGATGGAGGGGCAGTTGGAGACGATGGAGATTACGGTTGACAGGATTAAAGTGGAGACAGGAGCGTTGCACCAAGATACGATTGCTATACTCCAAGAATTGAAGGAAATTATAGTTGATAGAATGAAGGTGCAGACAGGGGCGCTACGATCAGATTATGCAACAATTCGCCAAGATTTGTAAGAAATCATAAGGATGTTGGGTGGTCGAGGCCACAACCAGGACGACCAACATTGGGATCGGCGAGAGGAAGAAGAAGGAGAGAGAGGGGATGGACACCATGTAGTGCAACCCAATGGGAAGAAGAGAGTAGATTTACCCGTGTTCAAAGGGTTTGATCCTATGGGGTGGATTGTTAGGGCGGAGACAACTTTTGAGAACAAGGGGTGATAGAGGAAGAAAAAATGCGACGGGCATACAGTAGTATGGAGGGAAGTGTTGGGTATTGGGTGCGGGCCTGGAAGGCTAAAGCCAAGAATCGTTCTTGGGAAGGACTGAAGGGGGCAATGGTGTGGCGATTTGGAGAACGAAACAGGGGCACAACCATTAAAGGGGTGGCGACCAATAAGCAGTTGGGAACCGAGGAAGAATACGCCTCAGCATCGACCGTGAGAGAATTACAAGAATCGATACGCAACCAGGTGCGTCTTCTCGATCCTCAGGAATTGATGGCCGCAATGCCAATCGCGCGGGATGGGGAGGAATTTCACGAAAGAGCGAAGACGGGAAGAGGAGGAATGGGAAGAAACTTGACGAATTGGAGTAGGCTGAGCGGTGCGGTGTCGTGGGTTGGACCCCGTTGACAAACCCAGAACCGAACAAGGCTAGTTGAGCGTAGTGGGTCGGTACGCAAGGAGGTGATACATGCGAGCGGGGTTACGAAGACAAACTTCGATAATAGTGGGAGAAATTATGGGAATTTACCCTACTCAGAGTTTGCGAAAGGTAGGGAGGAGGGTAGTTGTTTCAGGTGTGGAGGGGCTTTCAGCCTAGGTCATCAATGGCCAGAAAGAAGTTTAAGGATGTTGATTATGGCTGAGGACGAGGAGGAAGATGGAACACGGTAGAGACAGAGTTAGCTCAGATGCAGATAGAGCTTTCTGCGTTTTCTGCTGGGGGCCTGACGCAACCCAAAACGATGAAATTGCAAGGAGAAATTGAGGGAAAACAAGTTTTAATTTTGATGGATAGTGGCGCGAGCCACACGTTTGTAGGCAAGGGATGGGTAAAGGAACCGGGTTTACCCATGGAGGATACCCCACCATACCAGGTGTGCTTGGGGGATGAACAACGAAATAAAACCAACCCAAGCCACACGGTTGAAAGAAGGGGGAAGGAACCAGACTGTAGAAGAACTTATTTTACAGGGAAGAATAAAAAGCTCCTTACCTTCAAAGAAATAATGAAGACACGAAGATGGTCCCATAAATTCGGTCTCTTATATCGACCACCACCCAAGCCCCTGGATCTGAAGTAGTAGGTATCAATAGAAGCAGTGAAAATCACATGCCACAAGTTATTGTAATTGATGAGATTGGTACAAAACATGAAGCAATGGCTGCAAGCACAATTGCACAACATGGGATTCAGCTTGTTACCACTATTCATGGAATCACAATTGAGAACGTTATAATGAATTCGTCCTTAGAAATGCTTGTTGGAGGGATACAGAGCATGACACTCGGGGATGAAGAGACCAGTCGCAGGGGTGTTCAAAAGACTGACGGTGGACCTACTAATGACAGATCTCTTCAAAAAAGTAGTGAAACTTTTGAGTTCGAAAGTGAATTAAATGAACTTTCCTCCAATGGCCAAGTGAATGACTCATTCAACACCCTGGATAGATTACCCTTACTACTCGAGGAGGCTCTCTTGGGTTGTGTTTCAAGTGCAGGTAGTAGCACCGGGTTCCCTCCTATGATCAGACCATATTACAACGCCATGGGCTCAAGCTTCACTGTTCCAACCTTTAGGACAAGGTTGTTTTGTAGAGGGGGTGTAATGATAGGTTATAAGGTGATAGGGCATAATGGGAAATAGGTTTAGGATAGAAGGCAAAGGAATGATATAAATAGGACTCTCTTATTTAGTTAGAGGGCAGTTAGTCAAATTCTTTGTACAGAGAGGTCCTTGACCTTGTGAGGGGGATTAAGCTCCCGGATCATCTTTGTAATTATCATTCTTTGTTGTGAATACATTTAGTTCATTTGTTTATTCCTTTTCTGTGTGCTTTTGGGTGAGTGGATGTGGTGTGATAGTTAGGTTAGTTAGGTTTCAGAACCAGGAACCTAACAAGTTTGGACTAACCTATAACTTCTTAGAGTTTTGTAGAATTTTTTTTTGAAGAGCACAAGATCTAAACCAAGGGAAATCAATTTAATCTGTTAAGTTTATTTTGAGTTAAAAGATACGTGGTAGATGGAAAAAATGGATTTTTTTGTTGAATTGAACCTCAGGTTAGATACATGTTAATGAACTAGTGTGGTGTTGACTGATTTTGACTAAGAAATTAGTATGATTAATTGTATGGGCAAAGATGTTGTGATGAATGAAATTCAAATTATATATATGGCTGGAAAAAAAATTTGAAGTACGTATAAGATATGTACAAATCTTTGGAATTTGAGATGAATTATGTTATGTTTAAACAAGTAGAGATATGTTTGGATGTACATTAGCAAGGCAAGTTAAGTTATTCTTTTGTCACTACTAAAACACCAATTTGACCTATATGTATTCTTCAAAAGCAAAAATCTCATGAACTCTACTTGTAATACTTCTTTTCTTTTATTCCATTTACACAGATCACAACAATAAGGATAACCAAAATCGGTTAGTGTGATATTGCAAGCCACAACATAATTTAACTTACACTAATTATGCCACTTATTTAGTTTGACTCAATTGAATTTGAATACAACTTCACAATATTATACAACTCCAACTTAATAGATGTGACTATAAAGTTGTTTCAGTACTATTAAAATTTTCTTCTAAAAGATTAGAAAACAAAATATAATTTAATTGGCATGTGCCTTTAATATATAAATACACTACCGTTTTGATAAATTTACATGGATCATGTTAGGTTGTGGTGAGCAAATTAAACTCTTATAGACAGGATTGCAAACATAAAGTCTTAATTCACTTTATTATCTAGGTATTGAAAATTCTATATTATATCAATAAGTTAACATTTTAATAAAAACAATGATATTTTAACAATTTTTTTTAATAATTTTTCGATAACAGGTGTCACTATTTTATTGATTCATATATTTGAAACGGATTAATTATAAACTGTCACATAAACGGTTGTAAAAAAATTGTTAAAAATACATTTTTCTTAAACTAATTGATAGAAATAACACCAGGCTTGCTGCTTGAAGGAGGACAGACACCACAAATTAGAAAATCCCCAACTTCAGTTTAATAAACTAGATTAATTGCTTATGCTTACATATTTTTTCAATAACATAAACTAGATTTTTAGGTGTAAAACTTATAAGTAGAAGAGTCAGCAACAATATTCCTTAAGCCACCAATAGTAGATACCAACATAATGCACACTCCAACATATATTGAACCCTGTCATTGCCAAAAGAAAACAACAATGAACTGTGATAATCGAACTTTGCATTCTCTTAGAAATGTCGAAATAAATTAATCATTACCCAGTTGATGAACCAGTTGATGCTGAATCTCTTTGGCTTCTTGATGATCAGCCACATCACACTAGGAAGCTAAACAACCGACACACCAACATTAATCTTCTATGTTCTAAATTAACTCTTGTAAATTTGGTAGTTTGACATAAGCATGAGGAATGAGATGGTAAGAGAGCCTTACAAAGTATGAAGTAGGAGCAAAACCAAAGCCACCAAAGAACCCAAGAAGATCACCAAAGAAAGGGAATGTCACCCCAACAAATAATGTAAAAGCTGTAACATTTTAACAAGCTCTCGTTAGTTCAAGAATTTTCACACAATTGTTTTAGATGGTTTCAAAAATCTCACCAACAAAAGCTGATCTAGCTACAAGTCTAAGAGATAATCCAGGAGGGAAGTTCAATCTTTTGACCATCGACCTCTCGATCAAGTCAAAAACAGGCATAGCATAAACCTGGAATCCAATGTTTCGACATTAATAAGGTAACATAATAGAGTAGTGTGAGCATGTGCTTGCTTGTGTTGCGTTTGTACCTGGTAGCTACCAACAACATGAATGAATACCATCAAGTTAGCTGAGGCTATGAGCCACGCAGGTTTTTCAAATTCCATAAGCACATTGTCCTCAACATCTCTTCCAAAGGTCCAATATCCTACCAGTGCCAGTGGGAAATAGCATATAGCATTGATGAAATATGCACCTATAGCACCTCTCCACATTGGTATCTTTGAGGGCTTCTCAGGAGTTGATGGAATTGTGGCCTGAATTTCAAGGGTCACTGCATGGCCAGCAAATGCAAATGAAATTTGACCAAGTGCATTGAAGATTCTGAACATTAAGTCCGTAGAACTGGTTTGTTTGTATGCATAGCTAACATTGTCAACACGGCCTCTAGCCAAACATGCCACCCAAGATATAGTTGAATAACTGCAATCAAAGCACCAGAAGAGTAAGTTACTGCTCTTGAAAACAGTAGAATTCATCACAGCCTAATTAGAAGCCACTGGATTCACAAAAAACAATGAGTGTTAAATAGTATATACTATATTTTATTTCAACTAATCCAACCATGTGTTCTAGCAAAGATCTTTTCTAAAAGTTGGATTTTTTCAACCGACTCTGCCAAGTTTTAAAAGTCATGCATGTGGCTCTGCTTGTTCACAAGCATAGCCAAAAGGGTAAATTTGATGATATCTTTCTACAAAATATTTAGGCTTCATATCAAATTCTGAGCTTCAGGGACAGTTTTCACATGGATAACTCATCCTGGGAAGAATCCAATCAATATTTTTCCCTGGAATCTTCCTTACATGGATGCAAAAAGCCAAGCCAGCTCAGTATAACCCCCCAAATCTGCTAAATATTGAATAATAGTGATCATGATGGAAAGCTAGTGCCAGAAAAGTGAAGACAAGGGTGGTTTTTCCAATGGTCCCAACATTTATTAAGGCCAAAAATGATCCTTTCATCAAAACATCTATTTCATAGTAATCAGAAAGATAGATATTCAATAATTCAAAAGAATGGTTAGGACCACTATGGAAATCAAGAAGTACCTCAGTGACATCACTGCAGCTGCTAAAGAAACTCCTGCAACGGAGTTGAAATTGGGAAGCTGAGACAAGAGGAAATGGATGCCACCAAAAATGACAATCCACCAAGATTGCTTGAGTTGAGTACAATTGGTGCAAGCAATCTCCATGAACTTCTTCAGGCACTTCCCTCCGGTGACCATATAAACAATATTACACCCAACTTGCACAATCAGTTGCTGGGGCAGCACAATCCATGGTCCTAACTTCGGTCCAAAAGCATGTCTACCAAGATCAATGTAACGATCAAACCGGGTTCCAGGGACACACTCATGGAGTTGGATCATTTGCCACATTGAGTTTAAGGTCAGGCACCAAGTTAGAAACAGAATCAAGGTCCCTGGTACCCTTCAAAGATAAGGAAAAAGAAAACTCAGTTACGTAATATATTTTGCTAAAGTTGCCACCTTTATGGCATTTCAAAGACTTGAAGCTATAAGTTGCAGTTTACCATCCTAGATATGCCATGGCATAGGGCAGACTGAGAACACCAGCACCAATCATGGCTGTCACAGTGTGAAAAGTTGAGTACCACCATTTGGCATTGCGAGAGGGACCATTCTCCACCCATTTCTGATCTGATTTAGCTTCCTACAAGTGTAGAACATGCAACAACATGAATAAGAAAAGAAGAAAAAAAAGATGACATAACAGAAGAGTGTTGTTGAGAAAACAAATAGAGTAAACTACGTTGATAACAGTATAGTACCATTTCCTTGGAAGGGGGAGAAGAAGCTGAGACCATTTTGCCTCAGTTGAAAAATTAGAGCAGAGGTAGAGGACTTCTGGTGAAATGTGTCTCAATTTTATGTGAAGCGGCTGATGCTATATAAACTGTTCCAAAGTTTATGCATTTATTAATGGTGAACAGATCATCATCCCTGCTTTCTGTGGTACATGCTTTTACAGTATTCAGCAATACTCAATATAGAGGAGCATTTGTGGAACCGTTTTGGTAATCCACTAACATTAATTCAGACCCATTTTTGTGTGTACCTAGTTCATATTCTGGCCACCTACATCATTGAAACCTGTAATCTCTCCATCCAAAATGCTTGGTTTAAAACTTTTTTCACACACATAATCAATATCATAAGTGATAATGAATATCATAAGTGATACTGATGAGAATTCAAGTATAAGTTTAAATTTCGATAGAAATGAGAAAGGAGGATATTATATAAAGATGAAAGATACATTAATTGTGGACAATGATATTTTAACAATTCTTTTATAATAAAATACGTGTCACCAATTTATTGGTTTATTTGAATTTATTAAAAAAAATATTTGAAACAGATAAATCACAAACTGTTACGTACGTGTTATAAAAAAGTTGTGAAAAAAGAATTGTTAAAGAAACTTATTCCTTAATTTGTTGTCAGGTTTTAAGTAAAAAATGATTTGAATCATTAGACTCATGTGTTGTCTCCCCACTTAATCCCTCTTTTTATAAACTCAATAGATAGTATATTTTGGCTTGATAGGTTCTTTTCTCCATATTTAAGGAATTTATTATATGCAATCTTTCAATTTTCCTTTTATCTTAAAAACATGTGTGGTGAGTAGAATTGAAGAGACTGAATAGTTGGAGAAGTTCAGAGTTACTCAATGTGTAGATCAATTTAACAAAAGTGATCACAATAGATGGTGACCAAATTGAAAAATCACCTTAAATAAAACCCTCAAATAATGGGAGAAAGACACCGTTTAACTATATATATTTTCTAAAATTATGGATTAAATATATTTTCATGTTTTTAAAAAAAATTAAATTATATACTTATTTTATTTCTACACTTTGTAAAAATCATGTAAAACATTATCACTAAACATAATAAATAAAGTTAAAAAAATAGTTAACACATCTTTTATGATATATAAAGATAAAATAAATATATAATTTAGTTTAAACACGATTCACAATTTTTCAAAATAGTTTACATATAAAAAAACATGTATACCCTTTAATAAGTGTATTATATATGTTGCAAGTAACAAAAATAATAGCATTTCAATTTAGTTTTCTTCAAAAGTTTGATCTTTTACGGTGTTCAAACATGGGGGTATTTTTTTATGGATTACTTTTGGTAAAGGGTAACACATGGAATTAGGAACATATTTTAATCACTCTTTGGTGCAGTTAGGAGACAGCCACAAACTTTTTTTAGTGGGTTTAGAAAATTGGTAGAGGATTACATATAGGTGTAATGCAATAGTCATTCCAATTGGATAATAGGCAATGAAATTGATATATGTATTTTTTTTAAGGTGTGTTCACTCGGTGATGATTGGGGAGGGTGATTGAATGGATCTGAGAATAATTTTTTTTATTGTGTATTTGAGTGAATTTAGAGGTAAACAAAGATGAATTCTGAAATAAAATTTGTGAAAATTAGTGTAGAATTTAATTTATATGACAAATTAAAAAAAATTACTTCAAAATTCATTCTCATTCACCTCCAAACTCATTTAAATAAATAACAAAAAAAATTATCTTCAAACCTCTTCTGATCCACTTAATTACTTATTTTTCACATACCTATTTTTCTCTTGTACTGTAATGACCTCTAATATGTTATTTAATTTTGGAATTGACTAATGATGGAAACATGTTTCTGGTGAGTGAAAGGGATCCAAAATTTCATCATTACACATCTTGACTTAGGTCTTATGAAAAAAAAAAAAAAAGCTTTTTAATTTCTGGTTGATGATTAAAGTTTAAGGGAAAGTTGGTGGAGATTCCATTGAAAAGATGATTTCTAATTTTATTTCCAATTCAATCTTATTTAATGAAATAAGTTAGTATAATTTGTTTCATCAAATTTATGACAAGTGCTATTATACTAATACATGATGCTTATTGTTCATGTTAAAGATGCTTTCGTTGAGAAGTTAACTTTTCATGTATTAATGTTGTTATTATTAATTTTATCAAAATTATGATATTGACTCGTTTTAAAAAATAATAATAATTAAGTTAGAATAAAGCTAAAGCAGGAAATATTAAAAACTATTAATTACTTAATTTGATTAAACTTCCGAATTTGACCTTTTCCACCCGAATTAAAAGTCACTACTGTATTAAAGCTGATTTATTTTTTTAATTACTTCAGAATATGTTATTTTGAATAGTTGTCGCCATAAAAAAAAATCATTTTATTTGTATTTTGATAACTTTTATTAAATACATTGATAATTTTTATGTTGAATAACTTTTTTTCATAAGATTTTCAATAAAAAATAAGACAAAAAAAACTATATATATGACGTTCTTTCTGAATCAAAATTATTTGTAAAAAATATTTGAAAGTTTTCTAAATCCTTCATTTATGTCAACATGTAAATAAATAATTTACTTTTTATTCTTAAACTAATCACGAATCATTTGTGGAAACATATGTTAATTATTCGAAGAATATATTCATAAAACTGAAAATAATATATGGTAAAGTGTTATTAGTTGGCGACGCTGATGTTTGGTTGGAGGATCCATTTCTTCACATCACATCTGTCACACATCTAAGTTCCTTTTTATGATTTATTTTTGTTTTTTATTCTTCTTTGAGAAAGAGGAATTTCCAAAAGCTATACTCACAGATTATGATTTTTTTTTAGGGTTAAATATGTTTTTCGTTCCCCAACTATTTGTCATTTTTGTGTTTAGTCCCTCCTTCAAACTATAGTACAATTTAATCCTTCAACTTTAGAAAATTATGGTTTTAGTCCTTTTTACCAAATTTTTTTAACTTTATTTGTTGTTTCAAACGCGTTTCTCAGTTAACATTGAAGCAAAAATGTGTCAAACAGTGTAAATAATTCAAATGCTATAATGTAACGTGCTTGAAACAGCAAATAAAGTTTAAAAAATTTGGTAAAAAAGACTAAAACTATAATTTTTTAAAGTTGAAGGACTAAATTGTACTATAGTTTGAAAGAGGGACTAAACACAAAAACGACCAATAGTTGAAAGACGAAAAACAAATTTAACCCCTTTTTTTTATAACTTTTTATTTTTTATTTGATTTTATTTTTCTAAAATACAAGTTAATATAATTGTTCTTATATGATCGGATAATCCTACATGACCATTCAATCTTATTTTTTTCCTGAGTTTGGATTATATAATTTAAAAAAAATATATTTATATATTAAATTGTACAATTTAAAATTATACAAATATAAATAAATATTTTATACTTGCGATAAAAAAATATATTTACTATAATGTACAAATTAAACGTTGATTAAATTATCCTTCTATCCTTTCTTTTTCAAGATTTTAAATTTTAGAAATGCTAAAAATACTAGTTTGGAGTACTAAATTCATACTTGTGCTCTAACCCAATGATAAATAACAAAATTAAAACACTAGTTTCTTTTTTATTTATTAAAATAAAATATAATTAAATATAAATATACATATTGGTCGAATAAATTATTTTATTTATTGCTCTTTTAATGTAGCACTACAAGTTTTTTTTTTTTCATTCATCCTAATAATTTCTTGTTTTCTTTTATAGTTATTATGGGTGAAAATTGTAATGTGTATTATACATGTTGGTCTCTTTTTTCATTAATGGTTTAGTTTTTTCACTATTTTTATCAATCATTTGTCTCTTTCGGTCTTTTCATGGAATTTTGCATTTTCTTTTTAATATTAGTATGAATGTTAATTTTTACATACTTCTATTTTGACATTTAAATTTGAACATGTATGTAATAAAGTTACTGAACTATTATTTTGATATAGCACATAATTATTTTATTTTTTATTGCTAAACTTGTTCCTTTGTTAATTTTAGAATATTATCCTTCAATTCACTCACCACTCAACAAAGAATCTCAATCATTATATAATATATTACATCATCATATATGAGAGTTTTATGACAAGTTTACTTATGATATGAAATACTTTTTTTAACCTTAATAGATAATTGTTGTCGTTTATTTGGATACTCTTGTTGATACATAAATATGAAGTTGTTAATGATATAAAATATATTTTTCAAATGGTAAAAAACTCACCTTAGGACTAAAATTAATTGTTTCAAGTCTTATTGATTTTTGAGTAAAGTAAAATGTCAAGATCAACTTTAACAAAACTAAATAATCGAAAGAAAACATCAACATCTCTTTCTTAAATATTTATAATATTTAATTATATTTTATTCTAATAATATGTACATAAAAATATACAACATATATAGCTATTAGATAAAAAAATAAATAAATATTTAATTTTAAATATGGAGTTCAAATGAAAAATAAAACTATGCCGACCAAAGTAAAAAAAATACTAAAAATGAAAGATAATATATATATATATATATATTGAGTTACGAAAAGTTCAGAATAAAATAATAATCTTTTATTTATGTATTATGTAATGATATCAATTTTAGAAAACACTTTTTAGAATATTTGTAATGTTTTTAAATTTGAACATGTCAAAGTTTAATGGAGGAAAACCAATATTATTAAAATAGTACATTATATGGGTTGATTTGATGTACTTAATCACAAACCGACGTGTTTTTATTTAGTTTAAATTTGATTTTATATACTTTAATGATGTATTATTCTTTACGTTAATACATTATGAATTAGACAACTCACTCATATACTATAAATTTTAGTTTCTACATAAAAGATAACAGTTACGAGCACTTTTTAAAATATTTGTTATCTTTTTAAAATTGGACTAGTTATTGAATTAGTTGTGAAATACTTCAAAGTTTAAAGGAGGAAAATCAATACTATCAACATTGTACATTACACGATTTTATTTGATGCTACTTGATCATAAACATGAGGTAAATAGACCATGACCCACCTAGGCGAGTTAGAGTGTCTTTTGTACGTACACCATGATTTATACATGAAGGAAGAGTATAAATAAAATAAGACGAAGAAAACTCACTTGATGCATAAAAGATTGAGGAAGTCCATGAAGATTATCTTCACATGATACATTCCACTCTATAAGTACAAAAATTATTTTAATAATGAAAAATATAAAGAAACATTTTAAAGTATAAGATATATATTAAATTTTTATAGTTAAAAATTAAAATAAGACTAAAATATTTATTTGATATTTTTGTTTTAATTATTTAATTTGATTTTTTTAAATTAATGTCTAATTTTTGTTAAAACAACTCAATTATGTTTTCTTTGTTAGATTAATAATAATGTCGTATTTGTATATGTCAAGTGTCCTAATATTTTTAAGTTTTTTGTCAATTTTTTTTAAGTTTCTTTTTTTATCAATTATCATGTTATTGTCCTCTTATACGTGTGTTGTGACATCCGGGCACTGACGAGAACAGAGAGTGATTATCGGTGCAAGAGGCACAACCAAAGAGTGACTCTTGGCAGACTTCCAGTGGAAGGGGCAAATGGAAGAATCGAAACATACACCAGAATGAGAGGGATCTAGAGACTGTATAGGTATGAGACTATACAGTTGAAGGATAACTTAAAGGAATTGATTTGGCTACTCATATCAACTAAATGCGTTTGCTTTTCGGTAACCTAACCCATAAGAACTCCATGGTTAAGTGTGCTTAGCCTGGAGTAATTTAAGGATGAGTGACCTTCTGGGAAGTTTTTCCGAAAAGTGTGCGAGTGAGGACAAAGCACATTGGAAAGCCTCGTGTTGATGTGTGGGGGCAATCAATATTCCTTGTAAGTTGCTAGGGCGTTACAAGTAGTATAAGACACGAAGGGCACATGGAAGAATCGAACATACACCAGAATGAAAAGGATCTAAAGACTGTATAGGTATGGGACTATACAGTCAAATGATAGGTTAAAGGAATTTGAGTACGGTGTGGTTCGAGGACGAACCAAGCGGAAGATGGTGGGCATGTGACACCCGGGCACTGACGAGGGCGGGGAGTGATCGTCGGTGCGAGAGGCACAAACAAAGAATGACTCTTGGCAGGCTTCCAGTGGAAGGGGTACATGGAAGAATCAAACATACACCAGAATGAGAGGGATCTAGAGACTGTATAGGTATGAGACTATACAGTCAAATGATAGCTTAAAGGAATTGATTTGGCTACTCATATAAACAAAATGCATTTGCTTTTCGATAGCTTAACCTATAAGAACCTCAATATTCCCTGTAAGTTGTTGGGGCGTATGCGAGTATTTTGTATTCAATTCATCCTTATATTTGAAACTTTGACTCTATTGAGTTTTATTTTTTTTTTATAAATGGAGTTCTCTCTATCATTCCAATTTTAGTAAAAAAGTCTAGTGCGAATTAAAAACAAAACATAAAAAGTTAAATAGTATTTCCCCTCTCTCGTCAATCTACTCCATTTTAGCTACATCTATAACATCATTTACTCACTTAAAGGTACGATCATCTTGGGTGGAAACCACAACCACAACATGCAAGGGTGAGCAACCAAAATAATCATCATAAAACATACAATAAAGTATAAGAACAGTAATCATAATCCAACGCATGCCATCATATCATATTACATCACAATAATAAGATAACAACCAAACCATACACGAACTCTCGTCGTTTTGTTGAACTTTGCCACACCAATCTATTTCGCAAAACATAGCGATTCGAGTCGTCTTCCATCACAACTTCAGACCTATCTGCTCAAATCCTCAAGGACTAACGAGTAAAAACTTTGATATTACTCATATCAAGGCATTATACTCAGCATGGGTTGAAGTCATTGGGCGAAGCATCCAACCCTTCCTATCCCCTCACAAAATGAAGGGTGACACTCAAATCTTTGTGTCTACTCGAGACCCAACATCCCCCTCGAATCACAATACGAAGAGCTTTAACCCTTGACAAAAGTAACAAGGTTGGCTGAGTACCTATGAGGCCATGGTTGGCAAAGCATTGGATGAGGCCAAGGTTAGCTGAATTGTTAAGATTGCGACAAAAGTTCATGAAGAACATTCAATGTTTGTCGTTAGAGATGCAATAAGAGTTCACGAAGAACATTCCATATGGACCTGTTGATGGTGCCATAAGAGTTCACGAAGAACGTTCCTTACCGACCTATTGAAGGTGCAACAAAAGTTAACGAAAAACATTCCTTGCCAACCTATTGAAGGTGCTATAGGAGTTCATGAAGAATGTTCAATGCTGACCGGTTGAAGGTGCAACATGAGTTCACAAAGAATATTCCCTACTGACTTGTTGAAGGATCAGTAGGAGTTCATGAAGAACATTCTCTGCCGATCTATTGAAGGTGCGACAAGAGTTCACGAAAAACGTTCCCTATCGACTTGTTGAAGGTGTGACAGGAGTTCACGGAGAACGTTCTCTGTCGACTTGTTCCTATTGACTGAAATTGGCATATCAGTATACAGTGTCATGTGACCTACGTAGAAAAGAAAAAAAAAATTACATTGGATGGTCAGAAATATCAAAATCGAAAGGTCTATGCAAAATGAGACTGAGTAGTGTAATATTGGAGCCAATTTAGGCTATAAGTTGAATGGTGAACCTGGAGAGGTTGAACAGTCTATGCTTAACTCTTGGACAAAGATGGTTGTACACTAGAACGAAAGCTAAGTCGTTGAGATTGAGGTTGGATGATTGCAATGGGATGCCTGCTCGGGCATCATAGTGGGTGCCAAAATGTTTTAGGGTGTAGGGGTCTTAGGTCAAATTTGAGGTTGGAGATGGTTGAGGAGCACTATAGTAGACCGAATAGGACATGTGTAGGAGGTTGACCTATCACTGTAACAGACCGGGCAAGACGTGTAGGAGACTGACTGAGCACTTAACAAACCAGGGAAGATGTGCAGGAGATTGATCGAACATTATAGCAAACTAAATTGACTATCGAGGAGGTTGACCGAACTGTTGGGAAGCTTGGCTACACTTTTTTTCTCATCTAAAACATGTGGGAGGATACCTGCATAAAGCACTTTGATGCTTAAGTTAATATATAACCATTCGGATGACTATATACATGTATGTGTGATGCTCTATAGTCATATTTGAGACCTTTATATAATAGTTAAGATGAGTTTTTATCTTTTATTAATGTCTGTCGAATCGTATCTTAATATGTATTAAGGAGATAATCTATCGGGGATAGTCATTAGGATATGGAAGAAAGAGTCAAGCTATTGAACAAATCGGTCGAGCAATTGTAAAGCTTGGTCATGCCGTGGAAGGGAGCTCTTGTGGAACTTGCGGTGGAAAAGGCTAGCCGAGCTATCATGGAACTCGGCCATACTATTGTAGAGACCGACCAAACTATTGAGAAGTTCAAGGGAAACTGGCTAAACTGGTGGAGCTAGGACTGAGAAAAAGTCGTCGTACTGGCGGAGCTTGATCTCAAGGAGACGGGCCACTGTGGAGTTCGGTCCTATAAAAGACTAGCCATTCGGTACAATATTTAAATAATCAAATTGAAGAACAATTATTACGTTGAATATCTTCTCAACTAACTTATGTGCTTGCTGAGTCAAATAGCAATATAACCAAATATAATAACGATTTGTTAAAACTAAAAATAGTTAATTGCATAGCATAATTAAATATAATTACGTTTTCTTAAAATTACAATAACTTTTAAAATAAATTAAGGAAATAATGATACAGTGGATATTAAATTGCAACAAGTCTCCTCAAAACTGAACAAGTTACTCATTCTTTTCCGGCAAAAATAAGTTAATTAACTATTTACACATAAAAAAAGACAGAAATAAATTTAGTCTATCAGTTAATCTATCTAGTTATACAATAATAACAAATTAAGCACTAACTTAATTATACTTTTTTGTTTAGTTATATTTTATTTTATATATATATATATATATATATATATATATATATATATATATATATATATGCTGTATATTTATTATTTTATATAATAGTAACATATGTTTTTAAGATATAAAAAAACGTACTATTTATTTCATCAGTTTCTTTAAAATATATAAAATTGAATATATAGTATTTTATTTAAAAAAATATGAACTCTTTTTAAATAATTAAAAATTATATATATATATATATATATATATATATATATATATATATATATAATAAGTAACATAATCCTTAAAATTTTAAGAACCTACAAATATATTCAAATTAATAGGTGTTTAATTTAAAATAATGAGAATAAATATTATAAAATTAAAATAATTTGATAATATTAATAGAATTTCTTAAACTAGTCTCATTATCTAAAACATAGTTTATCTCAATATAACTTGTTCTCTAAACACTCTCTACCTTCTCTCTAAGTTTTCTTACTCCTCGATCATCTATTTGACGATCAAGAAGTTCCTAGGAAATCACTTTTGAGTTGTCTTCAATATCTACTGATCAATTTCTATAATAGAGCAAGTAAATTTTGATTTCTTTTTTCCTTTCTCATTCCTAATATGTTTTTAGAAGATTTGAAGGTTGTTGAATGTGTGATCATGCTTCTCCTACTCGTTTTTGGTTGATTTAGAGTTTTAAGGACTTTTCTTCTTCCAATTTGGTATTTCATAAATTCGTCTAAAGTTTCTTTATGTTTCAAGAAACCAGTGGGACATTCTTAGACTTAGGTAATTTCTTGTGAGGTAAGAGAAGTTAGACTTTTTCTTTAATTGATGTTTGTGGTGTAAGTTTAGTGTTTCTATGAGTATTAAATTGATTTGGTGTGATTTCTGTTTTTGTGCTAGTGTTAACTCATTAGAATAGGTGTATTTGAGTATTTGAAGATGAAATTATGATGTGAGATATCTTGGACGATACTTTGGTCATGAATTGTATGTGAATATGTTGTATTATTGATTGGAATATGTTTTTTAAAGTTTATGGAATAAGGAGTTGAAAATCTAGGAGTTTTGGTAGTTAAAATGGAGGTTTTGATATGCATTTTGGTGAGGTAGTGTTTGGATGGAGAAATATGGTATTGCAGATCTATTTATATGTCATTTGAGGTTTGTTAGCACCATGAGTTGGTATAAATATGATAGGTAAATTGGTATGAGTCAATGTGATGGTTTTAGAAGGTTTTAAGCTTAAATAAGTGGGTTTTGACATGTGAATTTTTATGCAAGAGTTAGGAAGGAAAAACAAAGGTTTAGAGGTTAGTTATTTGGTCATTTAGAACTGGTTTTGATGATGAAATGGGGAAAATTTGATGTAAGAGTGTTTATTGGTTGATAGGTGGAGTCTAGCTTGGTTTGGAACTAGTTTTTCGAGGTTTGGACTAGTGAGATTTTTGAATTCTAAATTCTGTGTCTAATTGGTCATTTTGGAAAGTGTTGGTAAGTCATTTGTGACTTGTTCGAGTCCCTAAGTTGTTTAAAAATGAGCTATAACTTGTGGAATTCAATTTGGGTCTCTAAAGTGAGGTTTTGATTAATTTTGGATTGGAATCTTGTGATCAATCAGTTTAAAATGAGTTTAGTTTGGTTTAGATACATTTGTTTAGGTCCATTTGAGTTTAGAATACAATTTAGGAGTGTTAGAAGTTGGGAAAGATACATAGAATAGGTCATGAGTAGTTGAGGGATGCAAATTCTGTAGTTTTTGTACTGCAGAATTATGCAGTCTAGTTGAACGAGTGTATTCTAGTTGAGAGAGTAGAACAATTCTAGCTGATAGAGCGTAGTCGTTGAGCGAGTAGAACCCATTATTTTTGTTTTCGCATAATGAGTTTGGGCGTTGAGTGACCAGTCCAGAACCTGTTTTGATTCTTTCTTTCTTTATTTTCTGATAACTTTGAGCTATGCTTTGACTTTGAGATGGTGTAGAAGTGTCTATTGTATTATATTGTAGTTTATTCTTGAGGTTATGTATATATTTGATGTATGATCAATGGTGTTATATGTTGGGATTCAATGTAAAAGTGTATGGACATATGCATATGGTTTCAAATGATTTCAAGGTTTGGAAGGTGGGTTCCAAGGTGGAACCTCTTGGTGTGATTCAAGTTTGTTATAATGAATGCAGGTAGCTCAGTCTTGGGGGTTTTCTTGACACTCTAATGGTCATACATTCTTACATAGAGAGGCTTGACGCATGTGGTGAAAGTAGTAGGAGGTCTTAGTCTAGGTGCTTCCAATATGGCCTATGATGAGGCACAAACTAACCTTGTGATGTGTGGTAGGGTGAAATCCAATTGGCAAGGGCTTTGCAAAGCAATAGTGACCACCACAAGTGCATAACTCAACATCCATTCTATGTCTGGAGAGTCCAATCTAGGTCATTGCATGTTAAGATGTTTGGTTTGATGATTCATGTATGAAATGTTTTAAACTTATGATGTATTGCTTGTGTATCTAGCTTACCCTTGTTTTTTTGTTGTTTGTTATATGTTGTTTTTTCTTTTGCGATGATCACCTAATGGTATGAACTTAGGAAGTCGCCTTTTCAGTTATTCCAACGAAAGACGAAAGTGAAACAAATATGTAGTTAAATGAATTCTACAAATATAGATTTCTTTCTTGTAGTAGGTTTGTTTTATTTGGTTGATTTATTATCACATATATGTAATGTTTTATTTTAATAATTTTATACTATTAAAAAATATGTTAGAAAAATGTTATAATTATATATATATATATATATATATATATATATATATATATATATTCTTAAAAGTAAAGAATATTAAACAAATTCCTACAAATTTTCGATATGCATTTTCTAAAAATAATATTTATTTTGTCTTGGTTCTTGAATATATGTTATTATTATTTAGAATTTTGAACTGAGCCGAAATCAAAAGGTTTAAATTTAGAGATATATGAAATCAAAGAAAAATTAAAAAGTTATTTAAATATTTCTTAGTTTCACATATTGATAGAGCGAGATACTAGGAATTGAATTGATAATTTTATATAAGGAATTGAGTTGATAATACGTATTTTAAGTGTAAAAGAGAGGATAAATATCATATTTTAAAATTAAGAATATTAATTATATTAAAATAATATCTTGTCAGCTAATTTACGTGGTGGCAAGTGAAATTAGTAATATTATTAAATTTAATTACGTTTTCTAAATATTTAAATATCCAATAACTTAATATTTGTAGAAAAAAATAAAAAGTAAACTACAATAACAAGAGAATAATGATAGTGGAGATTAAAGTACGGATTCCTGTTTCTCACAAGTGAATACGTTGCTCTTTCTTTTCGGGCAAGTAATGATGAAAAATGAAAAATGAAAAATGAAAAATGAAAAATGAAAAATGAAAAATGAATATTATAGATTTTTTTTTTTGAATTTTATCTTCGTATCTAATAAATTTTTATTTAATTTTGTCCTAAAGTGATATCTAAATTACTTTTTTTTTTAAAGTGTTATTTAAATAAACTTATTGACTAAAAATAATGTCTTTATATTAAAAACTAAAATTTATTTATTTTATTAATGACCCAAAAAAGATTGGTATATTATTGCTAAAATTTATTCAATCCTATTTGAATGGATAAAAATTAGCTTGGATTAATTTCATACCAATTAAAAGCTTATAGGATGAAACTATAATGATTGTTTATATGAAATTAAGAAAGCATAAGAACCATATACTTTGAGAATAATCTAACTCAAATGAACAAAGAAGGAAGTATCCTTTATTCTTCTTTGAGAACCATGGCATCAAATCTACACAACTTTTCTTTAATTTCTTTAGCTTTTGAGGGTCTATGGATGAAATTTCTTGGGAACAATATGCTCCAACATCTATGCTTATTGTATAATAATTCTATTTTTTTAAAGTGAAAACAATAATTAATAACAAAAATATAAAGCTTGTCTTTCACTAATTGTTCAAATCACAAAAGTAGAGATTGATTAAACCCTTTATAATAAGTCAGCCAAAACAATCTCAAATCATTAATTATTACAAACAATTTTTAAAAGATTCCAAGAACATAACACTAATAATCGAATATTTTTAAATAGTTCATTTTTATATATTATTAATGTAAAATTTGTCGTTTCATTAACTATTTACAGTACATGTATAGCATATGTGGTTTCAATCAATTAGAAACAAAATATTGAAAACAACCTTCGTTTTATATATGCATAATACTTTACTATTGTTTTTTTCAAAATTGATGATTCACTTTATGATATGCCTATTTTCTTTTATAAATGGCTGCGTGTATCTTGTAAAGCCCACAATTTGGAATAACAATTTTTTACTGATAGTTTTTATTATAAAATATATTTTCAGTCAAAAAAGTTTTTATAATGGTTTGCAATTAAAAATTCATTATTTTTATATTTTTTTTTATATTGTTAGAATACAAATAAAGTCTCACATCGAATAAAAGAAGAGTTAGACATAAGTTTATATACATTTAAATACTTTTATTGATAAAAGATCTTTTGAAATAGTATCAAAAATAAATCTGTAAAACTTTATACAAAGCGAATAATACCTTCTCATTGTTTATTGTGAAATTAGTGATTATAAGAATGTCAATGAATATAACTTGACCAACAAAATTAATTGAAATTATCAAATTAAAATGACTCACTATAATACTTGAGAGACATACCATGTGAAGCTTCTTTCTGTTCTTCTTTTATGGTGGTTACCTTAGCCTGCGAACCCACCAAAAAAGACAATCACTAGAATAAACTATAGATTTTTGACACC
Source organism: Vigna radiata var. radiata (assembly GCF_000741045.1). Taxonomy (NCBI): domain Eukaryota; kingdom Viridiplantae; phylum Streptophyta; class Magnoliopsida; order Fabales; family Fabaceae; genus Vigna; species Vigna radiata. The sequence goes on from NC_028361.1 coordinate 18,648,880, forward strand.
ATGTCAAGAATTTTTTTTTTTAATATTCTTTATTCATTGTTAATTTTTCTAATAGATATATTTTTTATTCTTTTAGTCTTGATGGATATTTTGATAGTACTTATTGAAAAGATAAAATATAATGAGAGAAAAACTCAATCTACATAAAATATTGATTTTATCTTCAATTCAAAAATTAAGAAATTAAGTTTATTAGTCTTTTTTAATAAGGAGTTCCCTTTTCTCTATCTAATGTGGAACTTAATACATATTTAGATACATATTTCATCGAGGGGAAATATATTTTAGGTTAAATATATTTAGTTCTCATATTTGTTCTCCATTCTCAATTAGGTCCTCATGTTTTTTTTTTGTCCCAATTGCATCCTAATATTTGTAAATTTGTAGCAATTAAGCCCTTTCCGTTAAGGGGTCACTAACGTCGTAGACCAATTGAGAGGGCTTAATTGTCTCAAATTTACAAATATTAGGATGCAATTGGGACAAAAAAAACGGAGAGGCTTAATTCCTCAAATTTACAAATATTAGGATGCAATTGGGACAAAAAAAACATGAAGACCTAATTGAAAATGGGGAACAAATATGAGGACTAAAACATATATTTAATCTATATTTTAATGATAAGTATATCAGTGGTAGACTTCTTATATTATTGTTTCACCGTAAAAGGACATACTTAAAATTCTTCATAAGAAAACTTTCAATACAAACAATTCTTACATCTAGAATTGTTCATTTATGTTGTATTATTCGTCTAATAATTACTTCAATAAAAAAATGTTTTTGTTAACAAATAAAAATAATAGAAGAACCTAAATTATTAATGAGATTTTATTTACACTATCAGTCTAGCAAAAGCAAAGAAACAAATATGACCCTAATTTAATTATTAAAGGACATCAAACGGTGAGATCCATAAATTGTGATAGGACTAGAACATTATTCATTTTACAAATAATTATCACAACATATTTATAAATAATTAATATTCATAATTATAGATCTAGAAATATAATTATATACAAATTGAAGAGGATAAATTAACTAACCATTTGTATGAAGTATTGTTAAATATGTTTTAGGTCCCTTAATTTTTAATAAAAATTAGAATTAGTCACTCTTCGAAATTTTGGTCTAATTTAGTCTTTCAACTTTAAAAATATGTGGATTTAGTCCTTTTAACCAAATTTTGCTAAGTTTATTTAATATTTCAAACATATTTCATGATAACATTTGAGTTGTTTAAACTGTTTAACATATTTTTTCTTTAATATATTGAAAAATATATTTGAAACCTCAAATAAATTTAACAAAATTTAGTTAAAGAGATCAAATTCATGCAATTTTAAAGATAAGAGACTAAATTAGTCTAAAGTTTCAAAAAGAGACTAATTCCAATTTTCACTAAAAATTAACGGACTAAAAACATATTTAAGCAATTCTTAAATAACTATATTAACATATTTAAGAAAATAAAACATTTTTAAACCCTCTACAAATTTGTAGACGTTGAAGACTATCACTTTAATTATAAGACTTATTGAGTTCATTTATCACTTTCTCTTATTCTATCTTTTGCACTCATGGAACAAGTATCTTAAAAAGTTCACAATTTCATCTTTAGCAGCATCAACTTCAAACTAGTAAGAATCCATTGTCATTTTGTCGTCATTATTCTCTACTTTGAGTTGTTCAACTTTTTAAGCCACATTATATATTGTTATTGAAATTGTTTGTGGATAAAAAAATCTAGTTTTTCAATTATAAAATTGACTAACGCCTGCTCTTTTAATGTTTAAAGTTCAAAAGATCTTTTCAATTTTTTTTAAAAAAAAAATTGTCTAAAAAGAGTTTTAAAACTACTCTAAATTATAATAAGTTGGCGGCTTAAATATATTTTTATTCTTAAAAAACTACAAATTTTATATTTAATCTTTAATAAACATATGATTATGTTTTTGTCCTTGAATTTGATTATTTATTATTTGGTCCATGTCATTACATTATCTATGCATGTATCATATGACGATAAACTATACACAGTAACAGATCTTAAAAATATAGAAGAAACCTATGAGAGAGATTTTACAAATTAACTCATACAAAAGTTAATTTTAATTTGCTGAAAAATTAATTAAAATATTCTTTATATTTTCTCTTCCAAGTTATTATAGAAAAAATTGTTCAAATAGACTCAATTTTTAGTAGTAACTTCAATTATTGAAGAAAAATGATTAAATGAGATACTTTTACGTTCATTTAATACATAGTATAAAGATAATAAAAAACTGTTTTTTTTTTTTATGTTTACTCATCATTGAATCATGGCCAATAAGCTTGAACTAAGAATAACTATAGTTGTTTGTTACCATGTACTGAATGTGTTTGGAGTTTACTAGAGTTTTGATTTGTTATTATGTTCAAATTATAAAAATGTTTTTTACTTTTGATTTTCTAGTGTCCAAAACAACCCAACGACAATCATTGTGGGTATTACGTGTGTCGATATATGAAGGAAATTATCAAATACTATGAAGGAGGAACAATAAGTGAGGTAAGTTATCTTCATTGTCATAATTAATTTGTAGTAAAAATTTAATTAACTAATTTTATATTATTTTTCTTTCTTGCAGTATTTTTCTAGTTGCAAATGTCAATAATATTGTGACAATCAAATCATTAAAGTTAGAAAAGATTGGTGTTTACATGTAATTAGTATATGCTTATAGGTTATGTTATAGTCATGTACATGCTTATAGCTATTGATGCGATTATGTTATAGTTTTATATATTATCTTATAAAGCAATGTCATGTCATGACACGTACTAGACGACTTAATGATTATATTTTGAAATATTATTGTACAAAAGTTTTTATTCATATTAATGAACATTCTTTTTTAGACCTTTGTCTTTCTTATATTTTTCTTAATATGTTACATTTTTTTGTATGTAATAGAACCAATAGATAACATAAGTTTGTACATAATAAAACCAAGATTTTATATTTTTTTATTTTGTATTTTATTTTTTAAAATATATTATTAAAAAATTATTCTTTTAAAAAAAATTTAGATCAACAGATAGCGCTTATTTAAAAAGCGCTATCTATGATAAAAAAAAAACGCTATTTATGTACTTTTTTGTAGTAGTGTAAATTGGTTTGGAATATAAAAAATTTAAGTAAAAACCTGTCTGAAATTATAAGATAACCCTTCAAATTTGTTTTGGAAATCTGTTATTTGGACGTGTACCTTTAGTTCATAAGCTTATGCTTGGGAGGGTCATGTTGTCTGGTTTCCTTCATAGTGATTTCAAATTATTAAATTGCAAAGATTTCTCGTTGAATTCTTTCTCTCAAGCTAGCTGGGGTGAAAAATTGTGAATGAGTTCCGACTTTACTTAGTACAGATTTTTAATCCATTTTTAATACTTGTCTCAAGCCTTATATTGTCATATATGTTTCATGTTTAAGCTCTTTCAGTGTTACTTTTGCTCTTAATAGCAATTGCAATTGTTCTTTATAGTAGCATTGAAGAATGAAATTTTGATTTTTTGCTTGTTACCATGCTCTTAGAGGATTTCCTTTTAGTTACATTATCATTTTGAGTTGAGGTATAGAGAATTGATATGAAAGCTGAAACATAGTGACGAGGTTTCCGATTTAAAGTACTAGGTCATTAAATTTTGTGAGGTGTCTGTATTTTTTGTATTTGTCAATACATTCAAAAATATTCATCCTTACATAAATATATATAATTCTGGCTCACTATTACTAATAATGCACACCATATTATTGGTTAAGAAAATATAAGTAATCTCACATTTATTGATTTGTTTACTTTCAAGAGAAAACAAAATTTGTAAATGAAATTGAGAAACACAAGGAGTCTCTAAAAACGTTATCTAACGAGGCCGAAAAGCTTAAGATTGTTATTGGCAATCTTTTCGGGATAAGATTTTTATGTGACTTTTAATTCACATTCTGGCTAGCTGCATTGTATTGGTTAGGTGAATAACTTGTATTTTTGAATGGTTGAAGACTTATTTCTTTGTTGTATGGTATTGGTTAGACAAATAACTTGTATTATTGTGAAACTGGTTGGAGAAGTATACGGTTGTAAAACATGACTTACTATTAGGAATTTAAACTTGTATATGGTATATAGTTGTTTGTTACCATGCACTGAATCTGTTTGGAGTTTACTGGAGTTCTGGTTTGCTGTTATGTTAAAATTATAAAGATGTTTTCTACTTTTGGTTTTCTAGTGTTCAAAACAACCCAACGACAATAATTATGGGTATTACTTGTGTCGATATATGAAGGAAATTATCACATACTGTGAAGGAGGGACAATTCCAACTTATGTAAGTTATCTTCATTTTCATAATTAATTTATAGTAAAAACTTAATTGACTAATTTTATATTATTTCTTTCTTGCAGTATTTTTCTAGTTGCAGATGTCAACAAAATCGTGATAATCAAATCATTGAAGTTAGGAAAGATTGGTGTTTATATGTAATTAGTACATGCTTATAGGTTATGTTATGGTGACGTACATGCTTATAGGTACAAATATGATATATATGTTATGGTTGTATATATTGTCTTATAAAGCAATTCCATGTCATGGCACGTACTAGACGACTCAATGGTTATATTTTGAAACATTATTGTACCAATAGTTTTTCTTCATACATTAAAATAATGAACATTCTTTTTGAGACATTTGTCACTAGTACAAAAACAACATATAACGTCGAATATTTTTGGTTCTTAACGTCAAATTCGAGAACGACGTCATATCAGGAGACGTAAAATTGACGTCGAATTTAAAAGATTTGACGTTAATTTAACATTGAATTTTGTCAATATACGACATTAATCAATTTTTTTTTATTTTTTTAATTAATTGTGATCTTTTTTACAACTCTACGAGACCTGAAAAGCAGAAAAGACAACAAATTTCAATTTTTGGTATTTTATAAAGCATGAACTATGAACATATAGGATCAATCAAAGAACAATAAGAAACAACAAAGAAGTTCAATCATAAAACAAACAAGTTCAATCAAACAATAACAACAAACAAGTTCAACCAAACAACAACAACAACAAACAAGTTTAACAAAAAAACAAACAAGTTATCAACAAATAAGTTCTTCAAAACGAAAACGAAAACGATAACGAAAACTAACCCAGATTCATCGGAATAAAGTGTTGCCACCAGTGAGAGAAAAAGCAAAATGCGCCTATGAAGGACAAGAACACGAAAATAATCGGTGAAAACAAATGAAAATCATACATAAAGTAGTTAATTAACATGCATTTGTGTCAAATGAAATAAAGATTACATGTGATGGTCGTCAAACTTCGTTCGAAAAAAGTTTGAGCAAATAAAAGGATCTCGCGCGCTAAGATAAAGTGAATGAATTTTCAATCTCCCGCTCAATTGTTTTTTTTGAATTCACTAACCTTTTAACGTCTAACGCTGGGGCATTCGACGTTTTATATCCTTTTACGTCGAATTACAATGCTAAACGATGTTTAATAATTGTATTTATTTATAAAAATGACACCGACCATTTTTAAGGTTGACTATTGAGTGGTTTGACGTTAAACGTATGACGTTATATGTTGTTTTTGCACTAGTGTGTCTTTGTCATATTTTTCTTAATATTTTATATTTTTGTTTATATAATAAAACCAATAGATAGCATAGGTTTGTACATAATAAAATCAATATTTTATATTTTCTTTTGAAAACATATTTTATATTTTTTTGAAATATTTTATTATTTTTTTAAAAATTTAGATCAATAGATAATGCTTATTTAAAAAAGCGCTATCTATTTGTCGACCACCAATTGGTGTCTGACAATAAATAACACTTATTTAAATAAGCGTTATCTATTGTTGTTTGGCAATAAATAACACTTATTTAAATAAGTGCTATATATTGTCACACATCAATAGATAACACTTTTTTTAGAAATGTTATCCATTAATATATAACGCTTAAAAAGTGTTTTCTATGATAAAAAAAAAGCGTTATTTATGCATTTTTCTGTAGTAGTAGAACTTGTTGATGATCTAACAACAAGTATGAATTCAAATATGTAACATAAAAGCACTCAAAGACACACATAAAATAGTTTTGGAAAACACCATACATATATTTTTTTTGTGATTTTTCAAAGTTCAACTGGGAAGTAAAGACATTAAAATGACTACACATGACTCTACAACATGGATGGATTTGAAATAAAAAATGACCAAACCTAAAGATGAATAAAGACTCAATAAAAACTAAGAACATGATATCCAACAAATTTAGGAGCATTTAGAAGGCACAAAACAGTTGCCAAAACTACCAAAACAGAACCTAAAAAACATTGATGATAATATTCTGGCAACTCTGACCTTTGTAGAGTGTTTTACTAATAACTTTCTTCAAAAAACTCTAAATGAAATTATTTGTTTTTTTTTTTGAAAACTAGAGTCAAAGGGCTTTAATTTGACTATAAATATGAATTTTTTGGACCGCTAAGCTAGATGCGGTTTAACTTTCAATATCGTAATAATTTATTGCCAGAACAAATGATAGATGGAAAAACACAAGTCAAGTAAGAAAATAACATCAACAACACGTAACAATAAAGGATAGATAAGGACCAAAATACTTAGCTCTTGAAGAACCAAAGCTCTAATGATAACACTCTCCCAGCTAGGTTGGGCCAAAGCTGGAAGGATGCAATGGAGATGATCCCTTAAAGATATATCGTGCAAAAATGTGATGGATCATCAAGGATAGGGGCTGGAAATGCGAAAGCTATGGTGTTTGTGAGGCTAGAAACTCACAACCATATGGTGGTGATATGGTGTTTGCAGGCTCTAAGAGAGGTTAAATAAACTCAAAGAGGAAGATGACTAGAGGGGCCTCATGAGTTACTCTAGTCTTAATCTTAAGATGAGTAATATGGCAAAAAATGGGAAACATAACTTTACTCAACATCAAATTTGATTACAAGAGTGGAGACAAACCCTATATATAGGCAAGGGTGTCTCCTAAAAACCCTAAAAGCATGATCTTCCACCTTTACACTCATTGGCAAAAAATGAGGTCTTCTAAGGAGTGGACAAGTGTCCACAAATCCTCTCTAATGAGGGGAGGACATGTGACCACTCATAAAGCAAAATCCTCTCCATTCCTAGAGTGTCATGTGGCCACTACAAAAGCTAAATCCTCTCTATTGGAAGCATGACACATGACACATACTTTCCACATGGTTTGGATGTCTAGCTTAAGGAAAAATCCTATACTAATAAGGCTTTAATACAAGCCTTAAACAAACCTACCTACTTGGCCAAAATACATGGTCTAAAGAAACCTACACTACTTGCCCAAAATACATGGCCTAAAGAAACCTATACTAATCCAAGTTATGCTCCATGATGGCTCCAAAGGTGGTCCAAAAGGTAGAGTTTAGGCCATCTCCATGGATGACTTCAACTCTTCTTGTAGATTCTTGACCATGGCTAGGGCGTATGTCATCACATCCTTTGTCGTTTCCTTGAACTTTGTTGTACAAACTTGTTCTACAAAACAAGGTGATTCAAGTCGTCTCTCGTCGCGACTTTAAACCTATATGTTAAGAAAAAAATATTTATATGTCTAAACGCTCTCACGTTTTGAACTTTAACCAAATAACATTAAACGATATAAGAATATGAAAATACCATAGGATGACACATAAGACTTAGGCTCAAAAATCCCCAACATAGAAAAACCTTAGGAAATCTCTTAAGTTTGTAGAAAATATAAAAACACCTAAATCAAAACACCCAGATGCAATACTAAATGACTAATAAGTCAAAACGTCTAAGAGAGTTATGTTAAACACGTAAGCTTACTATACCCAACGGGTATTCATTTGAGCTCTCGGGAAAACGAAGAAGTGTCAAGACAATGTCTTCAACAAAAACACTATAAAAGCTTAAACCTAAAACATTATTACTCTAAAAAGTCAAAATCATAAAAAGTGTTTACATTAGTCTAGACGATACCATGAGCCAAAAGTGTTACTTCGTCCAACGATGAAGTTCTTAGTCAACGCTTGGTATCTTTAGAAGAAAAGCTTAATTGTTAAATGTCACTTCAACAGTAGAAAATGAAAAGAACTTTGTTGTTTTGAGCAAGCATTAAATGACATTAAATGCTTAACATTCAAAACCAACAAAAGTGATAAGAGATAACACATATCTACTGCATGCACAATCTACTCTATTATTTGCAGATAACCTACTTTACACATCCACATGCTTCAATTAAAAATCAGAAGTGGACATTAGAGACAAAAAAGATATTCACGGAAAGTTCTTCACTTGAGAAACAATGTCTAAAAGGAGGTACAACCTACTTCAAGCAAAGTACTGAAAAAGAAAGTTTGCTTTGACAAGTTGACTTTAACCAACGACTATTGTACACAAAGAAAGAGAAGACAAAAGAATCAAGGTCAAGAGCTTAGTCTAATGGACATTTATCCAAAAGCCTTTAAATAGAAAATCATTCAAATGAAGAATCAAGAGAAGTGTTCAAAAGAAAATATTCATCCTAAGAAAAGTGTTCAAAAGAAAAGCATATAAAAGCTCAAGAAAAGAAAACATCTAAGCAGAAGAAAAGAAAAATAGTCGAACAATACTCTGCAGCTTCATTGTAATATTTGCTTATTGTTGTAAGAAAGAGAGAAAGAGAAAAGAGAGAAACACCTACGAGTGTTTAGACTATGTTGTATTGTACTCACATCCTTTTTACGAGAGTAATAATTTAAACGACTTGTAAGCAATCGCTGATTACAATTCTGAAGAGAATTAAAATACTTGTTGAACTCCGTGGAATTAAGGAAATCTAGGCAAAGTTGTCTAGTACTAAGAATGATGTGAATTCTTCCATTAATATTATTCAAACCTCCCCACCCCCTCTTCTAGTGTTTTAATCACTATGACCCAATTAAGTATTCTTTTAACAAGTCACTCCCAACTTCAGACATATACAATGTCTTTTATGATCAAAAGATCACAATTTATGCTCACTAAAAAAGGTAGTGTATTTTGATGTGTACAAGGTTTAGGCTTTCTCTGTTGATTTTGTTGATTTGCTTGGAGAAGCATAAAGAGTGATCTTACAAAGCTTTTCGGACAAGGAAAACATTCAATAGAGTTTTGACACTTATAAGCAATGGTTGTTCATCTTATCATCTTCAAAGAGAGTGTTTACATGGGTTCATATAGAAATAATTGAAGAAACAAATGTTGCAATCCTTTTCCATTGTAACTTTGAACTCAAATGAATGTATTCTACTTCTTTTTGCCATCATTTGTCAAGCTTAGAGGTTAAGAAGCATTGAATGTTTCCCGAAACATTAATTTCTCTTCTCTTCTTTACACAAATTTTTTAATAGCTGGCAATAGCTTTTTGCTTCAAAGAGAGATAAAAATGTGTGTCGTATTGAATAAATAGTTGAGCCAAAGTTGACGTATAACTGTGTCAAAATTTGTCAGACATTTCACAACTTTAGCTTGAATCTCAAGAAATATTTTAGTGAATCTTGAATCTTTTGACAATAGATGGTGAAAACATTCCTTGCATCATCATTCACTTACTAGATGTGGTGAAAATCTTCATGCTGCTCTCTATTCTCTGTCAAGCAAACTTTTACGCGTCTATCATACACAACTTTTTCATGTTTTAAGACTTGTTATATTTAAGCACTCAATCAAAATAACATGGCGTTAAACTTTTTCTTTAATGGTCGAACTAATTAAAAGAATGAGGAATCTTTAAAACTTAGCTTGCAAAACTTTGTCTAGATCATCTAATCTTCAAATAAAAATCATCTAATATAACATCTCAAATGGTACATTTGAAAAATTGCAAAGATTTCAAAATATAGTTCTACCCATCCTTCTTGTGTTGTTTTCTAATTTTAACATCTTCCTTTTCTTTCTTTCTCCTTAAACTCCTATCCCGTAAGCTCTTGAAACTTCTAAAGCTCCTTATACCTTATTAAGGTTTCCAGCTCCTCCAAAGTAATAGTTTGCTCATTTCTAAATAGGAAAGAATCTTTAAAATATTGAAACATAGAAAAAAAACTCTAGAAATGAAGGATTTGAATAGTTTTTAAAACTTTTCACAAATAAGTGTTTCAGTGTTTTTGCAAAATTTAGACGGTTTGAAATAGGTGTTAAACACTTAAGTATTTCTAAAAGCGTTTAGAAAAACTTTTAAAAACGAAAACAAGACAAACTTATTTTTTTATTGGTTCGTTCCATACTAAACTACATCCATTTTTCAATTTTAAGAAATTCCACTAATCTTTCAAAAGTTTACAACACGTTTAACCACTTTTAGTATATCATAATCTAACTGACTAGAGTGTTTAACTCCACTGAGTTAAACAACCAAACATTTTAATTCACTTATGAATATACAAACATAACAAATGTGTTTTTAGAAAGCAAACACAAATTATACCTCTCATAGAGAATAAGTTTTCAATACAAAGAAATCTAAAGACTTGTAATAATTTTTTTTTTCAAAGACAATGCTAGACCATGAAAACTTGAGAGTAAATGATAACATAAAACCCAAAATGTATTTTTCTTATCTTCTCTTCATACAATCTTTTTTATATAGTCTTAAAAAAAATTCGTTACACGAAAACATTAACTTTCTCGTAGGTAAATAGTCATTTGAGTTTTCAATGATAACAAAAAAAAAACACAAAAAAAAAATTGAAAGAAAGTATTTTATTTACATTGAAAGGTTTTATGACTATTCAACGAAAATTTCTTAAGACAATTATAATAGGACACATAGATAATCTAACTAACTTCAACACTGTTAGACAATCTCTAGTAAACAGTATTTTATTCCTTCTATCAAACAATTTAATCATCTGATTGAGTTCAAATCGTGATTTAAAGTCAATCATCACAACTATGTCTAAAATATATACTAATACTAGTCAATCTTTTCATCAAATTTTTGGATTCTCTTTTATGGATGTTCTTGTATTAAAAATCACACTACACAAGGAGATTATGTCGTTACTCTCCAATGCAAACAATAATAAGAACCAACATCGGAGATAATTTAAGTTCAAATGTAGGGTAACAGAAAGGGTGGTCAAGTCACCCATAGTAGAAAACAATAAATCTACAATAACTTACCTGCAGGAATACCTAAATAGACATTTAGGTTTATACATGACAAGAAAAAAGAAACGGCATCGTTTACAAGTTTTCATATTTCATCTTTACCCAACGTATTTAAGTATGCATAAATTGTTCTATCCATGTGCCCTATTTGTGAAATTGAGCAACTAGCACTACTCTCGAATTCCAACATTCTCCAGTTCAAAAATATTTTTTAAAAGACAAATCTACCTAACTTTAAAATTAACAAGCTCAAAATAACTTTCTAACATGCTTTTAATATTAACTATTTAGCCAGAGTTTTTAATGGCTAATGGCTAAATTGCAGAAGAAATTAAATGGACATCCTAACGTTTTTCTTAGATAAGGACATTTCAGATAGTAATAAATTATGAGCCAACTGGATACCTGTCACAGATGTTTCATTTCATACAAATACCATACCCTGCGTGATCATGGGGAAACCTATAAAAAATTGAGCTAACTCATGAATCCCCCTCCACCAATGTTTGTTGTTCCCTGGGAAGAAACTTGTCCCTGAGAAACCAGCTGTGACCGCCCAGGGCCTTGAACATAGGCTTGACTGATTCCTGCCCCAACCATCTGTTGCTGCTGAGGCTGCAGTTGCTGTAATTGTGGAAGCTGCTGCTGTTGCTGTAGTTGTGGAATTTGTTGTTGAAGTTGAGGTAGCTGTTGCTGTTGCTGGATTTGTGGATGCTGTTGTTGTTGCAACTGAGAAAGCTGCTGCTGCTGTTGGACCTGAGGCAGTTGTTGCTGCTGTTGTAGCTGAGGAAGCTGCTGCTGCTGTTGTTGCATCTGAGGAAGTTGCTGCTGCTGCTGGAGTTGTTGCTGCTGTTGTTGCATCTGAGGAAGTTGCTGTTGCTGCATGTGAGGAAGTGGCTGCTGCTGTTGCAACTGGGGAAGATGCTGCTGTTGTGATTGCATCTGCTGATGCTGTTGCTGTTGCTGCATTTGTTGCTGCTGCTGGGTGGACAATTGTGGCTTAAATACAACCATATCCTGCCACCATTCAAGGCTTCAAGTAAATAGGCAAGGTATAACAGGCCCAAATTATAATAGAGCCTCAATCAAATCAGCAACTAAATGTTACCCCGGGAAAAAGCATCCCAATCAAGCGGAAGGCTTTGTCAGAAACAGATAGTAGCAAAGTCTGTGATGGTAATTGAATGACTGCACACTGAAATCAAACAACAAATTCAGCACCAGAAAACAATTCCTCCTACAAGAAATGAAACCAATGGTTCATAGCCATAGGGTAATTCTTCATATACAATGTGTTGATAGCAAAGGAAAGCAACCAGAATCATGGGATTTAATCTATGGAAATCAATCAAAATAATGTGATTTTATTTGGACATCAAATTATTAGGAATTGACATGATTAGGATCTTTTTTATTTCCCTTTTTGTTTCTTTTAGACATAGCATTTATGGGAAAGATAATTGTCTGATATTTTAAGGCCTAGATAATAGTGTACAGAATTAATCTCCTCTTCCTATTTACACTTCGCTATTGCATCAATTTCAAAGAATTCAAAAATGTTCACTTTTCCGCATGGTATAATGCATAATCTGAACGTCAACTGTGATACTAAGTTTCTACCTATCTTGTGTGAATTTCAGGCTTTGGAATTGGAGGAGACGATTAGCATTGCTGAAGAATGTGGTGGACAACCTCATTTGGAGAAAAAAGCTAACTCTATCCCGTAGCAAGTTTAGGGTAAAGACCCCAAGATGTAGCCATTCTATTCCAACCACACAGCAATGAACTGCGAAATGCAATTCCAAAAGTTTCAATCTTTTTTTTTTTTGGTAAACCTTCATAACAAAGTACCCTCCAAATTAGAGGAACACATCTAACCATCTCGTAAGGGAATTCTTTAGATTTAAATAAAAATAGTCTCGGATCTTTTGCAAAAAGCTTAAACCTATAGGTTAATTGACCTTTGACTGGTCATTTATTTAGACAAACCATTGCGAGACAGACATGAATGTAACGCAACAAACATAATATTCCTTGAGTTACAAGTATTATTATTCAAAATTGTTTGAGTTAAAATGCTCATAGTACAAAACCCGAATTACATCCATCTTTCACAAGAACTTTAGAGAATACATCGAGGGTAAGTGTACAGGAAATAATTGAAATTGTGACTTAGTACGTAGGAGAAAGGGGATTTAACCGACTGGGAAAAAATAGAAACAAAACACCCAAAGATAACATACCAGCTTCTTTTCCTGCAGCTGAACAAGAAATCCATGCAGGTTCATTGCCCGAAAAACTAGGAAATCTGCCTTTCCTACATATTGTCTGCAAGAAAACAATAAGGACCAATATTAATGAGTGGTTGTGTGTGTGTGTAAGGGGGGATGAGTATGACAATAGTTGAAATAAGGAATTACTTGTTATTCATGTGGTCCTGAGATATAAGCCGAACTATTTGCATTACAGAGGGCCAATTTGCTGCAAGTCTGACATCAAAATCAATAACATATGAGAAGATCAACAAATTAATGAAGTTAACAGAAGATACTAAGGATTCCAATCAGATAATAACATCAAAATCAATGATTCATAGACTCTAACAAACATAACAAGATCTAAATTGATAGTCAAGAATTGTATATACTCCTTTGTTTGATGATGACTGTCTCAAAAAAAAAATAAAACATTCATATCTTTTATACATAAGCAGACAACTTAGAATTTCCAGAAAAAAAAAATGTTATCTTCATCATGGTCTAAACATATAGAATTCATCATATGCATATTACAATCATGAAGCTTTTTCTCCAATAGTAAAGTCTATTACAATCAGCATTGTTCTTACTCTTGCTATCTCCTACGCATGGAAATAGTTTCAACTTAATGCAATCATGCCTTTTTAAATGGTTTCTCTGAAGAAAAAGTTTATATAGCACAACCTCCTGGATTTAAAGTGAGTGACTAATCTCTTGTTTGTAAATTGGATAAAGCTATATGTTGTAATTAGAGAAAATATCTTTAGAATCTTCCTAATTAGAGGAAATAGATATATAATCTTCTATTTTATTTTGTTTTCCTAGTTTTCCTATTTCCCTTTTTAGGAAAATTAAATTATTACAAATAGAGGATATGAGAATGTATTTTTTTATGATTGAGAATAATAAAATCAGTCTTATTTTCAACTTGGTGTTAGAGCTCCCGATTTTGGGGCTCCGTTCCGCTGCACAGTCGCACCGTCACCGCTGTCCGACCGCCGTCGTTGCCGCCGTCGCCGGTTGGGGTCATTGATAGAGCAGAAAGGTGCGCCCAACACCAGCGACCACAACACCGGAAGTCGCTCCGTGAGAGGAGCCGTCACGCGCCTCCACCCTCGCCGGCACGTGTAGCCCACACACCCACCTCCGGCGAGACCCACTCGTCGTCGCCGCCATAGACAGGGTCACCGAGGCCTCTTGAGTCCGTTCCTGGGGTCGATGACGACCCGTTTGGCCTATATTTGAGTAGATATGAGTTTTAAGTTCTGCTCCTTATTTTCAGTGTGACCCACTCGCTGCCGCCGCCATAGACAGAGTCGCCGGAGCCTCCTGAGTCTGTTCCTAGGGTTGGTGACAACCCGTTTGGCCTATATTTGAGTAGATATGAGCTTTTATGTTCTGCTCCTTTTTTTCTCAGTGTGATCCACATGACCCTTTGTGTCGTCTTTAAAAAAAAGGATCTCAAGCACTTGAAAGCAATGGTTGAATCAATGAGTAAGCCCTATGGATCATGTACTCTGTCCATAAAATGTAAGATTTGTCTCAATATTGTTGGTCATATGTCTGAAGGTATTTGGATCCTTGATTCGGGTGCAACTGATCATATGACACGTTTTAGTGCGTTGTTCGACTCATGGTAAAAGAAATAAAGAACAACTTATTACAGTTGTGAATGGTCACGATATACCTATATGCGGCTCTGGGAATATAATTTTTGACTCATCTATTGTATTGAAGGATGTTTTACATGTTCCTCAATTAGCTAAGAGTCTTATCTCTGTGCAAAAACTCAAAGGATTTAAATTGTTCAATAACATTTTTTCCAACTTATTGTGTTTTTCAGGACCTTGTCACGCGAAAGACAATTTTAACTGCTAAGCAGCAGAGTGAGTTGTATTTTTTAGTGTTTGATGACCAAAGCAACGCGAAAATCATGAGTCAACAAGCAGCATCTGAGATGTGGGCAAAATCCCAAATATGGTTACATCATCAAAGGCTTGGGCACCCTTCATTTACCAAAAAGTTTGTTGAGTCTTTTAATTGTGATATTTGTCAATTTTCAAAACACCATCGTGCATCTTATCCTATTAGTCATAAAAAGAGTATTTCTCCATTTAATTTAATTCACTCTATGTTTGGGGTCTTGTCATAGATTCTATTTCTGGAGCCAAATGGTTCGTTACCTTTATTGACGATTGTACCCGTGTCACGTGGACATATCTTATGAAAAATAAATCCGAAGTTTTTCAAATTTGTTAATTTTTCCATTTTGTTCCAATATCAATTTGGAAAAAATATCAAAAGAATTAGGTTTGATAATGATACTAAATATGTGAATCATGAATTTCTCAATTTTTTGTCTCATAATGGTATTGTTCATGAGCTAACATGTGTTAACACCCTTCAACAAAATGGGGTTGCAGAAAGAAAGAATCGTCATCTTCTTGAAGTAACTAGAGCTCTTCTTTTTCAAATGTTTGTTCCAAAAAAATTACTAGAGAGAAGTTGTGTTAACTGCCACATATCTCATCAACAGGTTACCCACTCGTATCTTAAATGACATTAGTCCTATAGAGTCTCGATTGTCTTTTGTTCCTTCTTCCATACTAACGAGTCTACCTAGTCGAGTCTTTGGATATGTTGTTTTTGTTCACTTTCATCATCATAACCGTGGTAAATTAGATCCCAGAGCTCTTAAATGAGTCTTTATTGGGTATCCTTCTAATAAAAAAGGGTACAATCCTTTTATTTCAGTCCACCACTTCAAGGGGAGAAAGCATTTGAAGTGGATGAACTCTCCTTGTCATTACCATGTTTGTCTTTGCAGGATGCTCAAGACCTGAGCAATGAAGCTACCATAGTCCACAGTGAGGAAGAAGACAAATTTTTTGGCAAAAAATATGAAAGAAGAAAACAACCCACTTCGACTCTTGAGCAAGAAGAATTGTCTAATCCGGAAGTGAGGATTCCTGAAGATATCAATGAGGAGGAGGTAACTATTACTGAGGATTTACCCATTGCATTGAGAAAGAAAAGATCATGTGCTAAATGTCCTATTTCTCAGTATGTTTGCACTAACAATCTCTCTGATAAGCACAAAAGTTGTATTGCTGCCATTGATTCCAACAAAATTCCTACCTCAATCTAGGAGGCCATGAAACTTGAACATTGTTATTGAGCCATGAAAGAAGAGATAAATGCACTAGAAAGAAATTCAACTTGGAAAATTGTTGATAAGTCAAGAGACAAGAAGGCAATAGGGTGTAGATGGATATTCATAGTGAAACATAAGGCAGATGGGACAATAGAAAGATATAAAGCTAGATTCGTGACAAAAGGATATACCCAAACATATGGGATTGACTGAGGAGAAATTTGTCCCAGTGACAAAGATGAACACAGTTCGAGTTATTCTCGCTTTGGCTGCTCCTTTTGGATGGGACTTACACCAGCTGGATGTGAAGAATGCCTTTCTTCTTGGAAATCTAGAAGAGGAAGTATACATGGAGATTCCCCTAGGCTTTGAAGTGAAAAATGAAAGAAACAAGGTATGCCTCCTGAAGGAAACATTGTATGGGCTTAAGCAAATCCCCTAGAGCATGGTTTGGAAAATTTACAAAAGCAATGGTTTCCTTGAGATACAGACAAAGCCAAGGAGATCACACCCTTATCATAAAGCACTAGTCTACAGGTAAACTTACTCTATTGCTTGTCTATGTGGATGATATAATTATTGCAGGAGATGATGAAATAGAAAAATTGGCATTAAAGGATAATTTGGCAGCTCAATTTGAAATGAAAGACCTAGGAAAACTCAAATATTTTCTTGGAATAGAGGTTGCCTACTCCAAGAACAAAATTTTCATCTCCCAAAGGAAATATGTACTTGATCTCCTCAAAGAAACAGGAAAGTTAGGATGTAGAACCTCAACAGTTCCTATAGAACAGAATCACAGAATTGGAAGTGAAGAAAGTCCTCCTGTAGAGAAGGCCCAATATTAGAGATTGGTAGGAAAATTGATTTATCTATCACACACAAGACTAGACATTGCTTATGCAGTTAGTGTTGTGAGGCAATTTATGCATGATCCAAGAGAGAGACACATGCAAGCAGTTGACAATATTCTTCAATACTTGAAGTCAAGTCTAGGAAATGGGCTATTATTCATAAGGAAGACACATTGACTATGAAGATATATACTGATGCTGACTATGCATGTTTTATCACTGACAGAATATCTACTTCTGGGGTATTGTGTGTTTCTTGGAGATAGTCTAGTAACATGGAGAAGCAAAAAGAAAGGTAAAGTATCTCGTTTTGTGCAAAAGCTGAATTTCAAGCTATTGCTCAAGGAATGTGTGAAGGACTCTGGATGAAAATCATTTTGGATGATCTTAAAGTCAAAGTGGAGAACCCGACGCAACTACACTGTGACAATAAGTCTGCCATGAGCATGGCCCATAATCCAGTACAACATGATAGAACCAATTACATTGGGATTGACAGACATTTCATCAAAAATAATCTTGACAGAGGCTTTGTGATTACAACTCATGTTCCTATAGAACTTCAAATAGCAGAGATTTTTACAAAAGGGCTTCCTCTGGGTAGATTTCAAGATCTTGTAAGCAAGTTGGGAATGATTGATTGATAATAAAATCAGTCTTATTTTCAACTCTATCATTAGACTAGAAGCATGCACCACAACAAAGATTTGACAGATTGCAAACTACACTACATCAATTTCGATTTGCAAGCAATAAATGTGACTATTCTCTTTTTATTTACAGAAAACAATCTCAGGTTATATATTTTTTGGTATTTGCTGATAATATCATTATCAACGGTAGCGTTGTTACTTTGACTCAACATATTACAACCAAACTTCATGCATCTTTTCTCTTAAACAACTTCGTCATCTTGATTATTTTCTTGGTCTTGAAATTAAATATTCACTTGATAAGTCTATTATTATGACTCAAAGTAAATAGATTTGAGATTTGCTTCATTCACAGAACATATATAGCAGAAGCTCACTCCATTTCTTCCCCTATGGTTTCTAATTGCAAGTTATCCATGCTTGGGGCTGATCTATTTTCTTATCCCACTTTATATCACTCAGTAGTACGTACTTTGCAATATGTCACTCCTACAAGACCCAAAATCAGCTTTCCTGTGAACAAAGTCTGTCAATGTATGGCCAAACCACTGGATTGTCAATGGGTTGTGATAAAACGGATACCACAATATCTTAAAGATTCTTTGTTTCATGGACTACATTTCCAACTTGCGCTTCTTGTCCAATCTTTTGTGATGCTGATTGGACATCTAATATTGATGATAGACATTCTACTTCAGGATCAGCCATCTTCCTAGTGATCTCAAAAGCAACAAGTCATTGCTCGTTTTAGTAATAAGGCTATGCATAGAAGTTTGGCTCAAACTACCACTAAATTAACATGTATTTCTATGTTGGTCACTGAATTGCAAGTTTCCTTTACTACTCCTGTTCTTTGTCACAATCAAAGTGTTGTGTCTATTGCTCACAATCCAGTATTTCATAATTGCACTAAGCACATTGGAGATTGATGTTTTCTTTGTGTAGGAGACGATTATGGGAAAGCAACTCTACATCTAAGCTGTTCCCACTCTTGATCACTGGGAAAATGTGCTGACCAAGCCTCTATCTTTAACTCAGTTTGCATTTTAAAGGCAAACTCTACGTGAAGAATTTTTCTTCTGAAAAATCTTCTCCTTGAATTTGAGAGGGGAAAGGGGAGAGGGTGTTAGACTGAATAAATAATTGTTAATTTTTAAAGCTGTCAAGTATTATTAACAATAGCTTTTGCTATATATGGTGCCTGTAGCATTTTGTGGTAAGCAGTTCCTATAAATAATTCTGTACTCATCTTATTTTAAGTACGCAGAAATAATAAACAGTTTAGTTTGTTCCTCTCGTACTTGACCTACTTGGCTTCCCTGTAGGACATTTTCATTGCTCTTGTACATAATTTCCAGGCTAAATGTTGTATTTTATCACAAATTTTAGCTGCTTTGACCATTTTCTAGGCATTGAAGTAAAATCCCAAAATGACGGCTCCCTTCTCACTCAAAGCAAGTATATAAGGGATGTATATATCTGAAGCAAAGCCTATCCTCTTCCCATGGCTATAGGATGCATACTCAACACTGGGTGTGAACCCCTTTTTGACCCTTCATCATACAGATCAGCATTTGGGGCCTAGGCCCAAAATTAATGGCTCAATGAACAAAGTTGGCCAATTTATGTCTTGGCTACGAGAATTGCATTGGGAAGTTGTTGAGAAAATTCTAGGATATATCCAAGGGACTATTTCATGAAGTCTTTTCATGAAACCTATTACATATCTTGCTCCTACTCCTATTAATGCACTCTTTTATGTTGATTAGGCTTCTGATCCTGATGACAGAAAGCCCAGTCCAGGTTCAGCAGAGAATGAATATCACACTATTGCCCTTGCTAGTGTGAAAGTGTATTGGCTTTAATTCTTGTTGACAGAACTTAGAGTGAAGTATGCTGCTCCTACCATCCATTGTTGTAATGATTACGGTATCCCTTGCTCACAATCATGTTCTTCATACCCACAACAAACATGGAGTCTAACCTATTCTTTGTCCGGGATAAGGTTCTCACCAGGTCAATCCAGATTGTGCATACCCCTACATCTGATCAATATGTTGACATATTGACTAAAGCTCTCTCTCACTGAGTTGGTTTGAGTATATGCGGTCCAAGATGAGTTGGTTTAACTGCATCCCTTGTCTCTTTCAGACTCTCGTCCACCATGAGCTAGCGGTGGAGACTTAGAGTATACCTACTCGGATGTCTACCCATACATGTGTCTATAATGTACATTTTTTCTTTTTCTTTATGTTGTTATTTGACAGTTGAACAGTAACCAAAATCTGTTTATTAGTGACAGCTGAATCTTAGGAAACGTGGCTAACACACTTAGACTGCCTCTGTCTCTATATATTCAAGGATCAGCGCCCTGTAATCTTTTTCATTCTTCAGAATCAATAAAACAGAGTTTGTAGTTTTTCTCTAAATGTGAGATATCTAATAATCACTATTCCAAACAATTATAAAAATTTAACAATTTATACATACTACATAAATACAGATGCTCAAAACAATGAAAGATCATTAAAAATTTAAGACAAATTCCTTGGTAACAAAAAGGCCATTTGTTTAGGTAAACAAGCAATTATATAATAATAAAAGTCAAGGAAAAAACAAATTTCTGAAGACACCCTTTATTTCAAATACAAGACAGCTTAATCATTCAACAAAAAGGGCAGGTGTTTCTCCGTGTGAAAAAAAAAAAACAAACAAACAAAACAAAATAAAACAGGGTTGGGATTCAAAGGTAATTCAGAATAGAAAGGATACTGAAGGGTGGGTGCCACTGGAAATAGTATTGGTTGCACAGTCGGACAGTAGTACTCCCCCCTTTCAAAAACAAACTATCAAGGGTTTCTTCAAAAAATCACGCTATAGCTGCCATACTATTTCGGATGCAATTATAGCAACTGTGTATTCGAAAACAGCTATGAGGGCATAGTTGATAGTAGTTCCAAATATTCCAAAATGTGTTGTTTATGATAATAAATCTAGTCAAGTAATCGAACTTTCAGAAGTTGGTGATGGGGGACTGAAAGTCGGTGGAAAGGTACATCTATAACTCATTACCAAATACTTGATTTAAACCAAAATCAATTCAAACAAAAATAAGAATATTTTGGAACATTTTTAGTATAAATTTCAAGCACACAATATCTTCAATACTACTGGGAAGAGATAATACAATGTCCTGCACATACGTTTCAGAAGCCGAAGAATTCCTGTAACCCTGCACAAAAAAAAAATGAGCACGAGGATCATACAGGAAAGAGCTAACGAGTTGCTATAAAATTACATCAATCTCCAATACTAAGAATGAGACGAAAACAGCTATACAGGGATATGAAAATAGGCTGTCCAAATTAAAAACAGAAATAACAGACTAAAGTAAGATTAAAATAATGTTAGCATGCATATGAGAACATACTTCTAGCTTGGTGATAAAGACGGGCTGTCCTTGTCTTTGCCCAGACAAGCCTCCCTGCACAAATTTCAATTATTATATATAAAAAACCAATACAAGCATGCCAGAGTAATCCAAATTATTGCTATCATCTCAACACTTTCAGATTATTTTTCATTTCAGAATAATATAAATATAACTATAACCAACATACAGTATAAATATGATGTTTTCTATACAGTATTTTATGATTTAAAATGATAACTTAATGAGATATTAGAAAAGTTCCTATTGATAATTTAAGGTATTTGTAAAGAACCAAGGAACTAGAACTAACCTGTTGTGGACCATAAGCTAAGGGAGTATTAGACAAGGTATGGTAGTGTAAATGCAAGAATAATACAAAGGTGTGGAAAGGCACATTACTAACAAACCTTCCATAAGCAGTAATAATATTCCCACAGCCACTCACTCTCAACATGGTAGCAAGGTATTAAAAATTTCTCACTAAAGAACATAAAAGATTGATAGTTTGTCAGAGGAAAGCTCGTACAAATACTGATAACATAGCTTGAACTAGAAGATGTTTTACAACCTCTGATGTTACTCTTACTAATTTTAACCACAAACAGCAGTTGAGTCTGAGAAAACTCGGTATAAATAATGATTAGTATCATTCATGCAAGTTAGGTAATTAGCTTGAACTAACAGATTTTTCACAACCTTTCAACCATGAAACCTGTATACTTCTGTTATATGCTAGGAAACACAAACAAAATAGATATATATAGGATATAACATAATAATATAAATTATATACAGATAACAAATTATTTTTTGTTAAAATACATATATTTTTCCAAAAAATAACTTCTTATAGATTTTTGAATGATGAAAATTATAACAAATTATAATGCTAACTAAATTATATTTAACCTATTGGCAGCTACTTTCTTCAAATTTATAAAAAATGAACAACACTTTTAAAACTATAATTATTGTTCAAATATTTTTCTTCAAAACTATTTAAATATTTAACATAAAGATAGTAATGTGAATAAATATATATAAATAGAATTGTCACTAATTACTATAATTATCAGATTTACATACTTACAAATATTCCAACAATATACATTCACCAAACAACCTTTATATTTCTCCATATATGATGCATAGTTGTACATCATAAAATAGGAATGTCGAACAGACAGATATATCAAACAAATAATGCAAAATAATAAAGGAAGAAATTAATGTACTGCTGATAAATAAATAAAAAATTATTTAGTTTTAATGGTAAATACAACTCCACAACTATAAAATGAATGTTGTATAATGAAAAGATGAGGAAAACAAAAAATACGGCAAGGATCAAGATACAGTAGAAGTTAAAGGCAGAAAGACTGGTGTTCTCACCATCCAACATACTCTAAGACCATAATAGCAATAGTCAAACAAGAGATGAGACAGCAAATGTTAATACAGGGAAACCATCATTGAAAGAGAAATGCACTGAAAAAAAGAAATTGCAATCTGGAAAATAGCCCAACGCTGTAAAACATAATTCTGCCAAGTGAATTTCCATGGGAAAAGAGAACATACCTCCCAGACCTTGACATATTTCGATTGAGCAGACTGCATACCACCTGATGTTTGCTGTGACAAAGGCTTATTAACTGCAGTATTGTTCACAATGGACTGCATGCCTGATTGTTGTTGAGACATTCCAGGAATAGGAATCATTGTGGCATTCCCAGAAGACACAACTGATGGACCAAGACCACTCATTGCATTTTGGCTCATGGGAACTCCACCTTGCACCATTTGGGGCCCTGAAAGGTTTCCTTGGCTCATACCAGATGCCTGTTGTCCTATACTAACAGCCCCTTGAAGATTACCCAATGGTTGTGAAATCCCAATGTTTGAATTTGAAGACAAATTAGAAGTGTTTGAAGTTAATGAACCGAGGCCTGGGTTTTGTCCAACCTGTGCAGGAACAGAAAGAGGCCCAGAACTAGTTATTGATGTTATTCCTGACTGTCCAGATGAAAATACATTTTGAGCCGCAGGTACAGATGATGTCATCCCAGTAGATATCATGTTTGACATGTGCATGGCAACAGGAGTCTGACCCATTGATGGAATTCCCTTAGAGGTTCCACCACTTAAGGCAGCAGAGCTCATCACCTGCCGAGCTTGAGAAAGATTGTTCAATATGCTCACATTTGCTTGAGTGGGATTCACTGGACGAAGGGGCTGCAGCATTGACACTGTAGGCTTTGTATCCTGTGTATTTTCATTATTTGTTATAATATCTTGAGAAACTGAAGATGGAGAAGACGTCTGCAAGCTTGGAACTCCTTGACTAGTACTAGTAGCACGAGGAACAGACGAATTATGAGGAAAGGAAGGCCCAGATACCATGGAGGTTACAGGAACTTGCTCCTAAAGATTTATTACAGAGAATCAAAGTTCATGTGAAAAATTGAGTCGAAAAAAACAAAAACCAGTCCCATAGTTTAGACACACTATTGTATAGTCTCAAGGATCTTAGATTTACCACTTTTACAGTAGCAGGAGGAGCCACATTACCAGCAGGAACTGGTTGCCGGTTTGCAATAGATCCATTAACTAAAAATTCATAGAAAAATCATGTTAAATATATAAGAAATCCTCAATCAGAACATAGAAAAATAATAAACCTGATAGGATACAAGGTGAGAGGACTTAATGGTTTAGAATAGAAGGTGGAGGAATTCTATAAATAAGACCTGGTTATGTGTGAGGGGGATATCAAGTGTTTTGTTGTGTAAAATCAGGCTTATTGCTTGTAGAGAGGGGTTATGCCCTCAGCCAGGAAGGTTATGCTCCCAACCCAGTCATTGTAAAATAGCTTTCTTTTACTGTGAATAATATAGAAGACCCTCTCTTTCTGTTTCTATCTTTTGTGAGTGCTCACAGTTAGGTTCCAAACCCAAGAACCTAACAAAACCACTTATGTATCTTGTAAACTGCTGACCAATGACCAACTAAAAATTATAAACTAGTAACCTAAAGCAACTATCTGATTCTAAATGCTACAAATTAGTACCCTAAAGCAATGTATTGTAAACATAGATCCACAACGAAAATAAAGTTTTTGTTAGAGGATTAAAAGTATGAGAGAATAAAGAAGAAAGGAGCGACCTAAGAGCGGGAAAGGTCGTTGTTAGTTAGTTAGTAGAGGGGCAGTGGGAGTGATAATATAAATAGGAGCCTGTTTGCTTAAGGGGGGATTATTCTTTTGTAAATTTGTGTATAGACTGGATCATTGTTCCAGTCGAGGGAGAGAGGCTTCCTAGGAGGGTGTAATACTTGTATTCAATTCACATTACATCAATAAGAGGGTGTAGTACTTGTATTCAATTCACATTACATCAATAAAACCGTGTACATTCAGTTCTGTTTGTGTGTGTTGTGGTGAGAGAAGAGAGTTGATTGACTTCTAGACAAAAGAAGTCCATCAGTTTTCCATGCAAATAGTGAAGATAAACAAGAAATATAAACTAACCAAGCAAACAAGAAATATTGCAGTACATGAAAATGCCATGATTAAAGGAAGCATACACAATGCAAAAATGACCTGATGGCATAGAAGTTGGGGGTGCCCCAGTAACCGGCATTACAGAAACAGTGTCTACTTTAACCGGACTTTGATTTGAAGGCAAACTAGTGATCCCTGAACGACTCAGAGCAATGCGAGCTTCCCTGAAACCTTCTGATATTAAAATAAGAAAATGAGGTGTTTTAGCCTCAAGTGGTGGATCAGCTGCTCTATTACTTCGTTTTCCCTAAAATTCCGAAGGAATATGATCAATATTATAACAACTCTATAGAAGTAAAACATATATATTCTCTCTTTGAATATTTGCAAAATATTTCATAATATATGCATTCTATCTTCAAATAGATTAGAAATTCCTAATATCCGGTGCAATCTATAGAATATATTGTAATGTCCTTGACATATCCTAATGCAACATCCCATGTCTATGTCAAGTGCCAGGCTTCTTCGGAACCAACAAATATAGAATTTAAGAAAAGGGAGCTGAAAACATTTAGCATATACGTGGTCATTAGATTTTTCAGTAGCAACCTTTCCTTGTGAAAATTATTAAATGACAATTGTTTATTTTAGTTTATATAAATTAACTTACTATTTTGTTCAATTTACAAATCCAGAACTTAAAATGAAAATTATTTCAAACATTACAATCTTATACCATAAATTTTTTTATCTCAAAATTCAATGATGAATTCTCAATACTGAACCAAACACATTTTAGTAGAAGAGTGAGATGTCATCCTTACCGCATTGTAGATGGCTTTAATTTTGGGAAGTTGTTTTGGGCAAATAACTGACAGGGAAATAGAAAACTGCATGCACAAGATCTCATACCATTAATCAAAGTGTAAATGCTTTCACCAATGACAAAGAATTAAAATTGACATATACTAATTTCACAGCCAACAAAAACACAGTTCCATTAAAATAAATAAACAAAGAATACCTGAGGAAAAGCTTTGGCCACAGCTTCAGCATCATATAAACGGTTCCCTGAGTCAGAGTCAATGGTTTCACTCTGCTCTAGGTTCTGTGGTCGTGGAACATAAACTGGTGTCTGCAATGGATAGGGATTACTAGCTGCAATAAGTATACAATGTTTGTGCATATCCACATTCTGCTGATTAGGACCTCCGCTTTGAGAATTTGGAAACATCTATGCATTCCAACATTAGGCGTGAGGATCTAAATTAATCTTTTCAGGTCAAAGAGATGTGCATAAAGTTTAAACTATCTAAGCAATAATTTTAAATTATGTACTTCACTTTAGAAAAACCTACGACAGATTATGAATAGTGGTGTGTATCACACCAGAATTGCAGACCTTACAACCAAAAACGCATTCTAGCTATGATAAGATATCCAAAAGAAGTGTACAGAGAGCCAGTAATAAGTGCACTAATTACCTGTGTAGCAACACAAAGAAAGGCATTTAAAGAAATAAATAGAAACCTTACACACTAGTATATCCATAACCAGAAAAGAAAAGCACAAATTCAAGAAAACTGTAGCCTCAAGCCCTCAAACAAAGTACTAGCCTCAAAGAACAAATCTTGCGACCTAGAGTCTAATTGGAACAATCACTTTAGGTTGCTTAACATTTATTTTAGATTGAAATATAGTTTTTCTTCTCTAATAGGAAAAGACATTGGATAGCTTTCATGCATTGTTTTGGATTAAAAACAAATTCAAGAGAAAGAAAGAAAGAGACAAGTAAAAAAGGTTGAAGGATAAGAAATCCACAATGACAGCAAAGGAGGGGAAAGGATAGAGTTAGACTAGGGGCTCCTAAGACCTTGAGGGGGTGCTGATGGGGATTAAGAAGGAAGTATTTGGCCAGAAGAAAGGATAGTCCAAGAGGCAACCACACAACACAAAGAGTGGATTGTCTACAAAAGAAAAGGGAAAAGATCAAACATAGAAAAAGAGAATGTTGAACAGGAGGTTGTTCCTGTGGAGGGAGAGTGCTCCCTTGGGGAAAGATCGTAAACACTTCATTCTTTGATTAGAGAAACAATATACATTCATATTCTTTCTTTTGTGTGTCAGTGGGTGCTGTGAGGAGTGAAAGATTGTTTCTTGACAAAAGAAACCTAACAAATTGGTCTAACCTACCGAATCAAAGGTTGCAGATCAAGAAGTGATCCAAAAAGGGTGGAAGCATGGAAAGAAGAGACAATACCTTGAAGAGGATGACCAGCGAACAGAAAATGAGCAGGACAGAACCGAAAATGAGCATGACAGAATGGAGAAGAAATATGCAAGAAATGTGGCAGAAAATCAAAGAACTCATGTGAGTTCTTGGAGGAAGGGCGCAGAACTAGGAAAAGGGAATAGAAGGCAATCCAGATATCACCCAAATGTCAACCCACATTAAATCCTTCGCATAAGAATATTTTATCAAAATAAATATATCCATGACAGAGTACGAGAGCAAAGAACACGTGAGTTTCTGTAGAAACAGAAACAAAATATGTAGAGGGTAACAACAAACATGAATGATTCAGATCAGATATATAGACATCAAATGAACACTAAAAGAATACAGCCAAACAAGAATCTAAATGTAGACAACATGCATACCATCAGAGCTTCAGAAAGCCCTTCAGCAATTGCTGCATCATTAAAACCACCACCATTAAATGGTATAGAAGATAGCCACAGGAAGAAAACATCTGGGTCTCTAGTCCAACCTGTCCGTTGCACAAGGCAACCTGCATGCAATGATGCTCAACAAAGTGAATATACTCAATAGACTATTCCATTGAATGTAAAATCACCAGTGTAATAGCCAGAGCACAAGCAGCATATTTCAAGAGATTATATTTTCAATAAAAAGTGTGCAGATAAATTTTGTCAACTTTCTAGTTTAATTTCCAATTAAGAAAAAACCACACATAATGCACAAATTTTATATTTAGAAACTATTTGTCCTTCCAGATACAATATCAGCAGAAACTTTATATTTTAGAAATTATTTTACCTTATTTTTTAATATGTAAGGTAAGATGTGATTTGAAATGATAAACTAGGTGCAAATTAAAAAGAAAATGAACTGGCAAGGGATAGATGCAACAATATTAGTTTAAAAATTTTGTAAACAATCTAAATAAACAACCAACATGTAACATGAAAAAAGAAAACTAACAGAACTATACCAGAATAACATCCATGAGTATTATAGGTGATTAGAGCAAACTCCACATTGGGAGCCAATGACTTCTGCCAAAAAAAAGATGGAAATGTCAGATTAATAAATAAAACCATATGATCGTCATTAAGTATGATAGAAATAATATCACATCTAAAAGTATATCATCAAATTCAGCTCTGACTTCTCTAAACAATCAATAATTCCATAACAAAACCTTTTTACCGATCATAATTAATATTACTAATATACATAATAGTGTTGTTGCCACATCACAAGGAACTTTAGACTTAAAGAATAGCTACTACTGCTGGCTGCCATAAGGAAAGAATAATTTAATTTTTCTCTAAGTTTATGAAAATAGTCAATACATTCAATAAATATTATATAAGACAACTAGATCAGAAGTGTGCAATGACAAATTAGATAATAGTATATTCTTTTACTTTTGTCAAAGATTATGAAATTTTCCAGAAAGCAAAATGTGTATTACCTGCCCAGTTGAATCATTTACACCAAAAGACCTGTACAAATACCATGATTGGTTAGGACAGGCAATGACAGTATATAACCTTTAAAATAACCTCATGAGTAAGACAACATGAGAAAACTGAAATTTACATATAAACAAAAAATGGAAACTTTTGGCATAGTGGGCAATGGATGATTTACCAAAGTCCAAACCAAAGCAGGATAGAAACATGACTATCTATTTTTAGCTAAGACTTTTGTTGAATTCCAGTTCAAAAAATATTATTTACGAGTACAGGACTAATAAATATATTGTCCTACACTTTGGTACTTCATCAAACACCTTTAACTACTTACCATTGCAGAGCAGTCACTTTCATTCATTGAAAAAAATTGGATTTTTTAATTCTTGGTGAATTCAGTGTTGTAATTTGTCAGAGTTAGAACAGGTTCTTTCAGGCCTTCAGCAGAAACAAGAAGTGGATGACTTCGTGCCCACATGCTGTCAATTGGTGTATTTGACAGAAAGGAATGTTTGCATATTTTAAGTGTTCTACCCTATCTTCAGATTTCTTGTAGGACAGGATATTTTGAGCTTCTTATTTTGGTAGAATTTGGTACAAGAAAGAAATTTTATTAGTGAGATATGAATAACAAAAAAACTCAGGTGCAGATAAGAAATCCTCCAATGGAAAAATAGAAAAAACAACACAAAGACAAAAGAACTTAAGGATGTAATCAATCTTTCTAAGTCTTGGTGACAGCAACCTCCTTGGAACAACCATGACCTTAAGCAACAATAAGGAAAATAGAATCTAAACCTTAGAAAGGGAAAAAAAATGAACCATAAATAAGTGACCATTCTGCTCCAAGTGAATAAGCATAAAAAGAAGCTTCCTTTTACATGTTCTTTTTATGTCTCTATCTAGGAGGGTATATTGTCATCAACAAAAAGAAGAAAGGTGTTATTGGTCACCTATGGTCGGAGAGGAATTTTTTTCTAGCTGAGAACACCATTTTATATATTCAGCCAATATGGAAGTATTAAATGAGAACAATGAGCCTGAAAGTTCATCTTTATAAAATTCTGATAATGTTTTGGTTTATAAGCTTTTAATATATATGCTTGACAAGGATTTGTGTTTACAGTATGATTAAGAACCGTAATTGGTATCCCACTTTTTTTTAAATATTCCTTTGAGCAAGGAAAACTTGTAATGACTACCATTAAGTATTAGTTCAAGTGCTAGGATCAAATAGTGTCAACAAAAAGGCATGGTGTTGGTATCAATATAGTATGCATGTCCTATCTTTGGAACTAGGTGACCTTCACTTTTCTCAATCTAACCCACTACAAGAGAGAAGATCAACCCAAAATGAAAAAGTATTCTATTCCTATAAACTAAAATGACACAGAAAGAAACACGGTTACGTTTACCGAGTAGATATCTCGTATTCAAATAACCCAAATAAAGACGTAGTTATTGCCACTAAAGGCTAAAACAACTCCCAAACCAGAAATTCGAACCATGTTACACCTTAAAAAAAAATCATTAATAATGTTAAGAGCACAGCAACAACAAATGTATTCGTCTTTCTGTGGTTGTAAATCAATTAAAACTACTTTCAGCAGCGCAGCATTAAAACTCAGAGCCTCCACATATACACCAAAACAGAAATCCCTAACTTTTATGGAAAGGAAAGGAAAAAAAAAATACCGAAATTAATATTAAAATTGGTTGAAAATAGAGGTATGAAAAGAAACCTGATCATCTTGTCGAGATAATCCATGAGAACAGTCTCCCAATAAGGTCCCATAGCAGAGGTACTCTCGACGACAACGATAAGCTGCAACTCTGACATCTCCAAAACTCTAATTTTGATCTGGTGCGTGGGAAAGTTTAGGTCTCTAATCTTAACTCATGTTACAGAATTTGTGTAGGAATACTCGAGTCACATAATTGTAAGGTAGAAGAAGGGCGTGTTCAATCTTTCAAAAAAAAATGAATATACACACTATTTCTTGAGAATTTCGGGACTGGTCACCATAAAAAAAAAAAAAGTCTTTGGTTGTTTGCTGTTTTTGAATCTGATTCCTTTAAATTAATTAAGATGCAGCAAAAATGAAAAAGTTAGAGTCGTTTATTGTTGACGCATGTCGTTTGTGTTCGATGGTTGTCGTTTGTGTGTGCACTTCGTTGGTAGCTTTATTTAAACATTTTTAACTAATTCCATAGAAATTTGTTAAGGAACTTAGTGTTTCGAGTCTAATGGAGCATACAAAAATAAATAGGAGCTGCTCTAAATGCTCAAGTAGCAAACATAATCTAAATTAAAATTGAAATAGGAAAGAGTGGAAGATAGTGTCATCTATGTATCATGAAAGACACTTTTACACTATTAAATAAATTATATCTTTAACTGGTAAGAGTGGATTAATATGTTTCTTTTTTCTTTGTAGTTTTTTCGAACTTAATTTTGATTCTTATATTTTAAAATTGGTTAAATAATCCTCAAATTCTAACACACTTGTGTATTTAGTTTTTTTTATTAATTTTGTGATGATAAAAAGTTATTACTAAATATTAAATTTAATTATAAAGAATTATTTAAGATAGCAAAATGTGCATATTTGTTCTTTTTTTTCATCTAGTTTTATCGATAAAAATGAGATGAGGAAGGTTGTTACATTATAATTAGAAAGAATGGTCAACTAGAGAAATTGTTGACGAATTAATCATGTAAATATTTTCAAGTCTAGGATACATGTAGTTGCATTTTAAAATTTTTATTGTTTAATGTTTCAATCTTTTGATGCGTTATGATATGTTTTATCATCATTATATGTTTATGCTTCCACAAACTTTATTTAAGTAACTTGGAGGAAACTGCATGCATAATCAACTCTAGAAATGAAAATATATGATGATGAAGGATACGAGATGTAAAAAATGATGGAAATGCATTTTGAAAGAGGTTGGATCAACTTTCAAGGAAAGATTAGGAGAAGTCAAGAAGATGACTATCCTAATGAGTCTAGACGGAGGGAGATTGCAAATGGGCAGAAGTTCTCTCTATTATTCATTCTAAACTCTTCTTACAAGAGGTGGTCACTCTTATTTATAGGATATAGGAATGAATCTATATCAACATGAATACAATGAATCAGAAATATACATTGAACTTCCAAGCTTCTTGAACCTTCCTCAAGAGTAGATGCAATGTATAGGAGCTTGTTCATTTAAACCAAGTTCTAGAAGGTTCCTTCAGGCCCAAGAAAGTCCAAAACTTATTAGATTGCATCCCACTCAAGAGGATAGTCCAAAAAGACTCAAAATTAGTATGCAATAAAAAATTGATTGAAATAATCAATTATTTCGGTAAAAATTACATATTTGCTTAAAAACTCTTTTAATAATCGATTATCAAGTGAAACAATCGATTATCTCATAAGCAAATCCAAAGAAATGGCCAAAAACAAGCCTAAATGACATGAAAACTTGGCTAAAATATAAGGCCTAAAGAAATGACTTATTTACACATTTACAAAGCTTAAGAAAAGGGACAAAACAAGCTTTGAAACACCATCTTCCACAAAATAAAACTCCTTGAAGTCCTTCTTCTTCTTCTTCCATCCTCTTAGCCTTGGTGCAAGTTGTAGCTCCCTAAATGGATATCCATCAAGCTCCTTGGATGGTTTTCAATCATTGAAATACATAGATAGACACTAAGGAGGGGGGAGTGAATAATGCTTTCTAAAACTTTTCGCAAAAGGTGTTTGACGAGTTTTTAGAGGATTACCAAGTAAGGATATTCTTCAAACGATGACATAGAAAACTTTCGCAAATGCTTTTAAGGAAGAGAAACAACAAGGCAAAATTTTTTATATTGGTTCACTCTGCCAGAGTTACGTCCGATCCCTTAAAAACCTTTAAGGGGTTCCATTAATCTTATCAAAGATTTCACGAGTTTAACCCACTCCTAGTTACAAGTATTGTTACCACTCCTGGTCTCTTAGTCAATCCTGACTAGTTCGAGTATTATAAACCACTCTCGGTTGCCCTAGTCAACATGACTAGTCTAAGTATTATAAATCACTCCTCGTTCTCCTAGTCAATCATGACTAGTCTAAGTATTATAATTCACTCTTGGTTCCCCTAGTCGTCATGATTAGTTTGAGTTTACCTACTCGTGGTTGTTGAGTAGTATGATCACTCTTGGTTCCCAAATATTGTCAATCACTCCTAGTTCCATAGTCTAACTAGACTATTTCACAAATAATGTAGTGTTTTAACATAAACACACTTGGTGTTTGATTGCAAATACAAATTGAATAAACTTTAATGGAGAGGATTACAAAAATACAAATAAGTCTATAAACTCATGAGGTTTCTTCTCTTAAGTTGAAAAGCATTAGTGATGGCAATCTCCTCAGCTAGGTTGGGTCAAAGCTAGAAGAGAAAGCCATGGTAAAGGTGGAAAGGTGAGTATTTATGGAAGTATGGTGGAAAAGAGAGCTAAGCTCACGATTTTATGTGGTTTATGGGTGATGGAGATGGTGTTTAATGGTAGTCTAAGAGAGGTTAGGCTAACTCTAGAGGAAGGTGACTAGAGGAGACCACATGGGATGCTCTAGCCTTTAGTGACCTAAGATGAGTAGTATGACACAAAAATGGCAGCATAACTTTTCTCAAATTCAAAGGTAACTACATGAAGGAGAGACACTTCTATTTATAGGCTAAGGTGTCTCAAAATGGGTAGAAACTTATACCTAAAAGATCCAACTTAGTTAGCTTGGAGAGCAAGGAGAAAATCCTCTCCATTAGGAGAAGGACAAGTGGAAAAATCCTCTCCAGTAAAAGGAGGACATTTGGCCACTACTTATGGAGAATTCTCTCCATTCCTAGAGTAACATGTAGCCACTAACTAGGAGGAAAAAATCTCCAAAGAGAGGGTGAAATAAAAATTTTCTCCATTCCTAGAGTGACATGTGGCCACTAACTACACCATCTTATATGCAGAAATAAAAATGTCGTTGTAGGTTTTATAAGAAAAGTATTTAGACAAAGGTATATAAAATTGTATAGATACTTTTATACTGGTTCACTCCAACTGAGCTACGTCCAATTTCCTCCGTTCAATTGAGTATTCACATCACTCTTGTTCTCCTCAGTCAACGAATAACCTTGTGTTACCCTATACCATATGAGTATTTGCACCACTCCTAGTCTTCTCAGTCAATGAATAACCTCCTGTTACCCCAGACTGGATGAGTATTCGCACCACTCCTAGTCTTCGTAGTCAACGAATAACCTCCTATTACCCTAAACTAGATGAATATTTGCACCACTCTTGGTACTAGAACCCTTAGCCTAAATTTCCTTAATTGCACAAAGTTCAACACACGTTTTAATTCTCTTCATAATTGCAATCAACGATTGCTTACAAGTTAATTCGACTATTACTCTCGCAGAGAGGATGTGAGTATAATACAATGCAGTTCAAACACTCGTAGGTGTTTCTCTCTTTTCTCTTTCTCTCTTTCTTACAACAGTAAGAAAATATTATAATGAAACTCAAGAGTATTGCCTGACTTCTTTTCTTTTCTTCTACTCAAATGTTTTCTTTTCTTGAGATTTTATGTGCTTTTCTTTTGAACACTTTTCTTAGGATGAATATTTTTGTTGTATGTTATCTCTTAATTCTTCATATGAATGATTTTCTATTTAAAGGCTCTTGAAGAAATGTTCATTAGACTAAGCTCTTGTCCTTGATTCTTGTGTCTTCTCTTTCTTCACGTACAACAATCGTTGGTGTTAAAATCAACTTGTCAGAGCAAGCTTTCTTTTTCAGTACTTTGCTTGCAGTAGATTGTACTTCCTTTTAAAAACTGCTAGTGAAGAACATTCCGCAAATATCTTTTTATTTTTAAATGAAGCATGTGGATGCGTGTAGAGTAGGTTATCTATAAAGAATAGAGTAAATTATACATGCAACAAATATGTCTTATCTCTTATTACTTTTATTGTTTTTTGAACTTTAAGCATTTAATGTCATTTATTGAAAAGGGGAGCATTAGACTAAAAAAATATTAGTTTTTTATGATGAGTGGTTGATAATGAGTAGAAAATGTTCTAATAATTCTTACACAACCCAATTGGTACGCAATTGTTTAAAACATTAAACATGTTTGTGTTAGACGTATAAATAATGAGCAGATGAATGAAATAGGCCTATACAAGTCAATAATATATATTTTCGGTAGCACTAATTGATTACATAAGTATTCTAATATATTAAAAGAAGCCAGAACTCATAAAAAGTAAAAACAAGGTAAAATTATCTATTATAATCGATTACATAAGTAGCATAATCGATTAAAATAGAAAGTTAAGCCTAATTTGTTATGCATATAGTCTACTCTATTAGACAATATGAAAAGGAACATAACAAGGCATAATGTCATTTTAATTGATTACATTAGTTACATAATCAATTAAAACATAAACATTGGTCTAATCAATTATGTTAACTACCTAATATGTTAGGTTAGTTAAAGGAAGCAATATAAGGTATAATTGTCATTTTAATCGATTATATAAGTGACATAATCAATTAAAACAAAAATAAAAGCCTAATCGATTATGATATTAATCTAATCGATTAAATTGCGACAAAATATGATTTTCTTTATAAATCAAATTTGAAACCTAACTCAACAACTAATTCATTTGCTATTACTAACATTTTCATTGAGTTTGAGTACAAGCATGTTCAAGAAGAGTTCTTGGAGATTTCAAGTTTCATTGGTGAAGAAGTAAACAAGAAATCCATCAAGACTCAAAGAAGCTTACTTGTTCTGAATTATCTGCACTATTTGAGTGTAATTCATTCAAGTTCTTGTTCATTGCTTTGATTTGTTACTTGTGCTGGATAGGTCAGGTTGGTGAGAGTAAGTGTATTCCTCCATTGTATTGTTTGTATTAGATTTGAGTGCGGTGAGAATATCAATTGAGTGTATCATAGTATTCTTGAACTCAAATCTTGATTAGTGAATTATCCCCTACTCTAAGGTTGTTGAGGGAAGACTGGATGTATGCTTCTTGTAAGAGCTGAACCAGTATAAATCTTTGTGTGTTTTAGTATTTCTTTCACATTTATTTGCTTGATTGATTCAAACACCTTTGACTAGTGATTTCAAGATTAAAGATTCTTTAATGATTTAAAAAGCTTTTGAAATCCAATTTACCCTCCTCTTGGCTTGAGATATAGGGACTACTTTTCTAACATCATTTAATGCTTGCTTAAAATAACAAAGTGTTTTTCATTTTCTACCATTGAGGTATCATTAAAAATTAAGCTTTTCTTCTAAAGATACCAAACGTTCAGTAAGAACTTCATCATTGGACAAAGTAACAGTTTTGGCTCATGGTATCATCTAGACTTATGTAAACACTTTTTATGATTTTTTTTCTTTTTAGAGCAATGGTGTTTAACATGTTATGCTTTCTTTTGCGTTTTAGGTTTAAGATTTTATTTAAGGTTTTAAAGTGTTTTTTTCGAAGACACTATCTTGACACTTCTTTGTTTTCCTAAGAGCTCAATTGAATTCTCCTTGGATATAGTAAGCTTACGCATTTAACATACACTAGTACAAAAATATTGTATAATGTCATTGATTTTTGGTCTTTCATGTCGAATTCGAGGTCGACATCATATCGAGAGACGTTAAATTGACGTCGAATTTAAAAAATTCGACAGTAATGAAATTGACGTCGAATTTTGTCAATATTCGACGTTAACCAATTTTTTTGTTTTTTTAATTAATTGTGATCATTTTTTACAACTCTACGAGACCTAAAAAGCAGAAAAACAACCAATTTCAGTTTTTGACATTTTATAAAGCATGAACTATAAACGTGTAGTATAGTATCAACAACAAACAACAAACAAGTTCAATCAAACAATAACAACAAACAAATTCAACCAAATAACAACAACAAAAAAGTTAAAAAAAACAACAAACAAGTTCAACAAATAAGTTCTTTAAAACGAAAACGAAAACTAACCTTTTGTGGGTTCGTCAGAATAAAGTGTTTCCACCCGTGAGACAGAAAGAAGAATGTGCCTAATAAGAACAAGAACACAAAAATAATCGGTCAAAACAAATGAAAATCATACATAAAGTAGTTAATTAACATGCATTTGTATCAAATGAAAGAAAGATTACATGTGATGGTCGTCAAACTTCGTTCGAGAAAAGTTTGAAAAAAGAAGAAGGTCTCACGTGCGAAGATAAAGTGAATGAATTTCCAATCTTCCACTCAAATTAAAACGGGGAAACTTTTGTTTGATAAATAATACGTCTAAGCCTCTACAAATTTGACGTATAATTGGTGGTTTAAAAGAAAAAAGAGTTAAAAAGGGGTAACTCTTTGGCTTCTGGATGAAAAATAATACATCGAAGTCCCTAATGAATTCGACGTATTATATGTGGTTTAAAAGAAAAAAGAAAAAAAAAATTAATAAAGGTTACTTTTTGGCTTTTGGTTGACAAGTAATACGTCGAAGCCCCTACAGAACTCATGTACTATTAGTGGTTTAAAAGAAAGAAGAAAGAGAATGACGCACTAATTTAAATAATTACCATAAAATAACTTCGAATTCCATACAATTCGATGTTCTAAAATTGCATTTATTTACAAAAATGTCACCGGTCACTTTTAACGTTGGTTATTCAGTTGTTGGATGTTGAATGCGTGACATTATACGTTGTTTTTGCACTAGTGATAACTCTCTTAGACGCTTTGACTTATCAATCGCTTAACATTGCGTCTAGGTGTTTTTGATTAAGGTGTTTTTATGTTTTCTACAATCCTAAGAGTTTTCCTAAGATTTTTCTATGTTAGGGATTTTTGAGCCTAAGTCTTATGTTTCATCTTATGGTATTTTCAAATTCTTATTTCGTTTAATGTTATTTTGTTAAACTTCAAAACATGAGAGCGTTTAGACGTATAGACGATTTTTTTTCTTAATCGAAACCTATGTAGGGAACTAGATGGATATCCATTAAAGGAGCATCAACTTAAGCTAAGGCTAAGAGAGGGAAGTGGAAGAAGGACTTTAAGAAGCTCTTTCTAGTTTTTCTCTAAGCCTTAGAAGGACTTTGACTATTGAATAATTGTATATTCTTATTTTTGTAGGACTCAATGAAGCTAGGACATCATGGACCATCCAACCAATTTGGACAAAGGAAGCAAAATAGCAAACACATAGGGATTTTCTGCATAGCTTTCGGATTAGGGTGTTTGGTTTCCAGATTGGAGTTGCAAAGGAAATTGGCTTGTGGATCGGGAATTCGCCCAGCCGAAAGCCTCTGAAGCCTAGTCATGCAAGTGGCATTTTTCATGTGTGAGCTTGGTTGTCCTGTGAGCAAGCCTGGTACATATGTGTCGCTAGTTGGCCTATCCAACTGACTTTATTTGAAATTTGGAGGGAATTTGGGTTAGATTTGAGGCTCCTCTTCACCTATAAATAAAAGATCCTATGCATTGTAAATTCTCACTTTAAAGTGTAAAGAAATGCTACAGAATTATTTGTCCAACTTCTTATACCCTTTGG
Source organism: Vigna radiata var. radiata (assembly GCF_000741045.1). NCBI lineage: Eukaryota > Viridiplantae > Streptophyta > Magnoliopsida > Fabales > Fabaceae > Vigna > Vigna radiata. The sequence goes on from NC_028361.1 coordinate 18,687,277, forward strand.
TCAAACTTAAATCCTTATTCTATCACTCTCCTCTAGCTTCCTTCCCTCGTAGGAAGGCCTTTTGAGCTTAAAGGCTCTAATAACCAACAATTTCTTCATTTAAACCATCATCAAACACCTTTTGTGCAACTAGTTTTCACTGCACCTATACTTATTCCATCACATCGTGGCTAAGCAAGAAGCAGAATACGATTGTATTATCAACAACATAAGCTAAATATATATTTGTCGCTCATTGTTGCTCATAGCTATTATGAATGAAGAATTAGCTGGAGGACTACAACTACTTTGATGGTAAGATCCCTATCTATTGTGATAATAATGCTGCAATTAGCTTGACTAAGAATCCTATATTTCATTCACACGTTAAACATATTGAGGTTAAACATCACTTCATACGTGATCATGTTAACAAGGGTACTATGGATTTACAATATGTAAACACAAAGGATCAACTAGCTGGCATCTTCTCTAAATCATCAGTTGAAGATAAACTTTATCATTTAATCACCCTTATTGGTAAGAGAGTCGTTTAATGAATTTAACTCAATGTGTGTTAATGTACTCATATAACTTTTAAAGTCAAACGTCAAGAACATTTTGTCCAAATGACGTCATACATAACATCTTCTAAGACAAATTATCTACAAGACATCTGCATACATGCATTAGTTTGTGTCTAAATATTGAGCCCAACTCTAGAAGCTGTCTAGGAAATTTAGGTTTGAATCCTTTCCTTGATCCCCTCATCACCTCTCCTCAATATCTTTTGCATGTCAATTAAGCCATTAATCCTAACATCAATTCTTTCTTATTTTTGTCTTCCTCGAGAAGACAAACTCTATGACTAAGCAACCTTTCCAATACTTATCCACTACAAAAGCACTTCATTCCAAAATATCTCACTCCTCGAGATATACAATATCTCTTTCCAAATCCAAGTTGTACTAAGTGCATCAAATGGACAAGAAAAATCACAACTAGCTATGACTAACCTTCCACTCTACTTAAGTCTACTCTCCTTTTCACATTCTCAACTCATTCACTCCTCCAAAAAACCTAACTCTTCACTCTCGCCTTCATGCTCTCTCAAACTCCTGAATTCTCAAACTCTAAATCATCTAAACCAATGAAGCTATCATCTAGTCCTGCAAACCATCATCATCATCTTCTCTAATCATCGGACCGGGATTAATATGATAATCCAACACTCCTTCCTACTCTCGTATTCAGAACTTACCTGCCTTTCGCAAGTAGTTCTTCCACCTAACCTACACCCTTCACCGTTAGACCTTGCTTAACCCAATTTCCATTCAGTTTCTTTATTCCCTCTCATGATCCTACTCTTCCTCCTTCTTTCTTCTTCTCCATCACCTTTTTGCCCAATCACCACGATGTTATAATATCATCTATCAGCAATAATGTGGTTTAAGGAGTGGTCCCCTCCTACGTTAGGTCGTGATGTCTTCTTTCTCTCATTTCCTTTTGATGTTTATCAAATAAGGGGGAGAAAAGGGATATACGCATCAACATCTAGGAGCATGTACTCAAGGAGAGTATGCAACAGCGCAAAAATGACCTATAACATCACACGTATAACGTCCGACCATCGAAAATCCAACGTAAAAAATGACCAACGACATTTTTGTAAATAAAACGTCATTATAAAAGTCGGTTCCCTAGGGTCAGACGTTAAATCCTCCTTTAGACTTCGGCCTCCTTAGATCAAACGTAAAAAAGGTCTAAAAATATCTCATTTTAGGCGCTAATATTTTTTTTTACGACATAGACGTCGGCCCCACCAAATAAGACGTCAAATCCTTCTTTAGAAATTGGTCCCCCTAGATCATATGTCAAAAAGGTCCAAAAATATCTCATTTTAAGCGCCATTATTAATTTTTTTATGACATAGACGTCGGGCTCCCGAAATCAGACGTCAAATCCTTCTTTAGACGTCAAATCCTCTACCAAAAAGGTTTGAAAATAAATGTCTATGACCCCCAGATCAGACGTCAAATCCTCTGCCAGAAGCTGCAAAATCAGAATTGAAAGGTCACTTGCAGACATTAGACGTCGAACGTAGAAGGGACCGACATCTAATACACATTAGACGTCAAATCCCCTTCCCCAGACGTCAATAAGCTGTGAAAATATCCTAAAAGTAGTGCAAAAATGGATTTTTTTAGCAATTAGACGTCAGATCTAGAGGGGGGCTGACGTCAAATGCCCTTTTAAACCCCAAAAACTTAGAATGAGAGCCTTATTTTCTTTCGCTTTTGAGTTTGAGTTTTTGCTTCGTTTGCGTTCGCTAGTTGCGTGTTTTCTCTCTCATTGCGTTCATCTTCTTCCACTTCTTTCTCTCGTTCACCATTAATGTTCAGGTAAGTTTTCTTCCACTCTACACCGTTTAAAATCATTTTGCACCAATTACATTACGTTCGGAACCATTATCTTTCATTTGCACCGATTAAAATTCTTTTTCATTTGTTTTGGTGTAATTCTTGGGCGCATTCTAGGACAATTGTGACGATGATTTTTGAACCGTTATTGTGCGCGTTTTTCTCCTCACCCTTACAGCGGCACCTATCGACTCCCTCACCTTCACAATGACAATTTTATTTTAAAAAAGCCCATAAATTGACGTATGTTGTTCTTACAACATACCTTAATTAACGTATGTTATAAATGCAACAGATGTGAATTGACGTCTGTTCAAAGACAACAGACGTCAATTTAACTTCTTTCGCTATGACGTCAGACATTTAACATACGTCAAAAGCCTAAAATAACATACGTTAAAAGTTATTTTTGTATTAGTGATGCTAGACGATAGGATAACACAAAATCAATGGGAGTCTCCAGATTTGTAGAAGTTCATGCATAACTTTGTACACATTCATGTAATATGTTTATATGTTTAAATAGCAGTCTTTATTTAATTTTTGCTTTGATTTCAATTGTTTCCTTATTTGTTTATCATGCTTTAGTTATTTGTTCTTTATTTATTTCAACTGTTCAGACCACTAACATACATGCATAAGACAAAACAATAATAGAGATAAAAACTCAAAAATATTTAAATAACTAAAAACTATAAATGTATAAAATTGCACTTCTGCGCTAAACTGAGAAAAATCATATCGTTTAAATGTGTATTTGTTAAACATAAAAAAGGGTGAGATTGTTAAGACAAAATTGTCTATAAGACTTATATGTCTAAACAGTCTCATATGTTTTAAAGTTTAACAAAATAACATTAAACGAAATAAAATGTTGAAGATGTTATAACTAGAATATAAAGATAGTAGAAACGTAAGTGTTAGGCACAAAATCTCTATTCATCTAGTAACATAAGAAAAGCCTTAGAAAAACACTTAGACCTAAACAAGACGTAACACCAAAAGATTCCCAAATCAAAGTGTTTATGAGAGTTATGCTAAACGCAAAAGCTATATTGTACCAAACGGTAATCAGTTAAACTCTAAAAAAAGATAAGGATGTTAAAGTTTCTAGACAACGCTTTTGGTTAAGCTCTTTAAGAGTCTCAAGTAATATTCCAAAAACACGAAGAAAGAAATCTTGCAAAACGCTATAGCTAAAGAAAGTAGAATCTCAAAAGTGCTTACAATAGACTAGACGATACCGTGAGCTAAACCCTTCACTTCGTTTAACGGGTAAGTTCTTATTCAACGCTTGGTATGTTAGTGAAAATCTTATGATTAAATGCTACCTCAATGGTAGAAAACGTAAAATGAACTTTATTGTTCTGAACAAGCATTAAATGCTCAACGTTCAAAAACAACAAAAGTAATAAGAGGAAAGACATATTTATTGCATGCACATCTACTTTATTCTATGCAGATAACCTACTACAGACATCCACATGCTATATTAGAAATATATCAAAAGTGGACGTTAGAGACAAAGAAGACATTCACAAAATGTTCTCACCATCAAGAGTCATGCCAGAAAAATAGTATAACCTAATTCCATTAAAGTACTGAAAAAGAAAGCCTACTCTAACAAGTTGACTTTAACCAATGACTGTTTCACACGACAAGACAAAGAAGACACAAGAATCAAGGCAAGTGCTCAGTTTAATGTGTATCTTTTGAAGAACCTTTAAATAGAAGATGATTTGAAGAAAGAATCAAAATAATAGCTTGAAATAGAGAATATCAATATCGTCAAGAAGAAAAAGCACAAAAGAGCTCAAGATCAAAAGAAAATACCTGAGAGAAAGATAAAAGGAAAACGTTGAGCAATAGTCTCTAGTTTCATTATAATATTAGCTTACTATTTATAAAGAGAGAGAAAAGAGAGAAACATCTATCGACGTTGTAGACTTCTTTGTATTGAACATATATCCTCTATGTGAGAGTACTCATCTTAGTTTAATGTGTGTAACTATTTGTTTGAAAATGCATGAATTATGTGAACATGGTATGCTCAAATCCAAGGTGAATTTGACATATAATTCTTTAGGGTATGCATTGAAGTAAGGATTAAAAAATGGAGGTTGTCTTAATATTTTAATAACCATTTAGACTCATGTAGAGGAGAATTAGTTAAGTATTTAGAGTAGTAGGAGGTCCTAGTCTAAGAACGATTTCAAGATTCTTATGAGAGGAGGGGATTAATCTTGTGTGTGGTAGGGTGAAACTCATCGACAATGACTTTATAAAGCAGTAAAAGCCACTACAAGTGCATAACTTGCCAAAGTTTGACATCAATACGTGTATGGAGACAATCAAGTTTAGAAGGAATGATTTTATGCCTTAGGATTTGGTTGATATAACTTTGTATATGTGTTAGCTTTTATATTTTTTTGTATGAATGTTCTTTTGATAAATTAACTTACCTTTTTTTCTCTTTGTTTGTATGTTTGCTTGTTTTTCTGTTTATTATGATCACTTTAATGATACGAGCAAATAAAGATATATCTATTGAACAAGTGCTAGATAGTGATGGAGTTGAAACGTAGAGTAAGATATTAGTTTCTCTGGATAATATCTATTTTGTAAAACTCTAATATTACATATAGAGTTGTGATAGAGCTCTTAATTGTATAACTATAAAAACATCTTGTATTTTATCTTCAGTTAATGGTTTTTTATATTAAATGTGTGATGATTTCTTTAATAGTTAAATATTATTAAAATAAGATGTTATAGTTTTTTTTAGTTGAATTCATTAAATAATATACTATTAGTAATTTGTCGATTTATTAGATTTGGTTTGTTAGACTAGTAAATTTTTTTATCACAATAAAGGATCTTTGAGTTTTCTCAACTAGTAGATTTCCTAAAAAAGGTATTCTCAAGGAAATTAATCTAAAAATATATTAGGTTATGAGTTAAGAAGATATTATATATTTTAAAACTTAAATATTGATCGTGTTGAGATAGTTGATTTTCTTAATGATATATACTTCCATTTTATTTAAATTTGTAAATAATTAAATACATATTTTATATTTAATAACCATAAAAAAGTAAGCTTAAGATGCAAACGCGAATTGTTAAGAACAGGTCAAACTCATCCCATTTCTTCATCCTTACAGCCTAAGAAAACAAGATCTGAAAGTGCAAGAAATTATAGCAGAAAATGACCTTCAACTAAAAATGCTTAAACAATTCAATTATTATAGTGATTGATGTTTACATAAAATAGATATTTATTTTCTACCATCAATAATAAACAGATATTTTTAAATACAACTTTTTTTCAATAACCATCACTTAAGATAAAGATTTATCTTAATTATAATATATATATATCTATATATATATATATATATATATATATATATATATGAATTATGTAAAATAAACTTTTAATCTAAAGTTTCTTAATCAGTTATGTATGTGTTATAATATAAACTTAGAAATAAGTAGAATACATGGTGAACTTCACTCCCTCGTCCTCAATTTTGCATTCTATATTTCTCTGATGAATTTTTGGCTTCTGCGTTTGCACTGATTTGTTCTTAAAATTTTCAGACTCTGTTAGAATGCTAATGCAGTTGGGACTCTAACCATGCTCTACCATTATTTTCGCTGCAGTTTTTTTTTTAATTACTTAAAAGTTTCCCCTTTTTTCTTTCTTTCTTTTGACTCATAAATGCTGTTAGAGAATTTAGGAAAGCGAAGTGCTTGTGGGAATTCAACAATTTTTCGAGTTTTCTTTATTGATCGTGCTTTGTTGTGTGATTGGATCATTGTGGTGGTGTACAGGGTTTAAGGGGTTGAAAATGATGCTGCATTTTGTAAAACCATCAAAGCTGAAAACTAAAAAGGTATTTGATACAGGGCTTTGTATAGTTAGAAACTCTGTTATTTCCGTTTTCTTGGTTACATTTTCGTTATTGGGAACTGTTGTTAGTCACTATCTTTAAATTAGAAAATCCAAATCTGAACCGCGCATTCGGATCAGGCTCAATTGTACAGATTCTCAATTCCCTCTTAATTTAATCCAATTTATAATTTCGTTCTTTCATTGGAGTTCTTGTTTCCTGCAATTATTCAAGTAAATTTTTGACCATTAATTGTCTATATCAGTATTTTGGACAAAAGGGGTATTGTAAAGGGTTTGGAGTTTCACTTTATTTGATTTCTGGGTCAGTGATATTGGTTTTTGATTGTTTGATCAGTATGTAGTTTATTAAGTACTGGATAATTGGAAAGATGAAAGGAGAGGATTTCGGGGTATTTTTTGTCTATTAAAATTAGTGGTTTATGTCTTGTATTGGAATGATGATTTCGTCATTATTACTTAGTAGCACTAATTGTAGATTTTCATGTTTTCAGATAGTGTTTGAGGATGTTTTTCCTGCCTATAATCTTGTAACACTTGAACATCTTAAGGAATTAAGCTCTAAGCGTAAAGCGATTGAAGATTCTATTAATGAGAGCAGCTTCATTACAGAAGCTATTGCAAAAGAAATGTCTGGAGGGTTGGAATCTCGCTATGAACAGGTAACGGTTTATGCTGTGCTATCTTTATCAGCTCCTTACCACCATTTTTCTGTGCACAGTATGCAAAAGTCTGTATCTTCTCTTTGTCCTTTTACTTTAATTTAGTTAAATTTTCTTTTTTCTTTTGGTAAGTGAATGTTAACATGAACCCTGTGGAAAGGGAAGGAGAAAATAGATGTCTAGTTGTCTGAACTTTCTTTATGTGTATTTTATTAGGTCAATATGAAATGACTCAGGTGAAATGGGCCCAGTGTGAAATGAACTGTGAAGTGTTATTTTTGTTTGTGAGCAATTAAGGATTATACCCAGTACTTCGTAAATCATCAAATTTCAATTAATATTGACAAATTGTTCTCTTTTTCTGTCAATATTTAATTTTATCTTTTTTTGTCTGCATCAGGATATTCAAAAAATAGAGCAGTATCTTCCATTACTGGAAAATTTGATTTCCTGTGCTGCTGTAATAAGCACCTATGGTGGAATCCAAATGGCTCAATGGACAGTGGCTCTTAAGATACGCTGGAGTAGTTCCCTCAGCACATCTTCTTTCTTCAATTTCAAGGGCTCTAAATTTTTCCAAGTTGATAGTCTGCAATTTGAACTTGGTATGACCCTTTTTCTTTGTGGTGGTATCCTGCGCGAAAGGGCCTTAGAAGTTCTATCAACTGGTACGTGTTGAGAAACTCAAAATACCATTTTATATGATGAACTAGTCCAGTTGAATATGATTGTAAATGCCATCATTTTTGTTCTACAGATTTGGTTCGATCCACCACCATTTTCAGAGAAGCTGCTGGCATTTATCATCATCTAGCGCAAGAGGTTCTCCCCCCCTTACAGCCTGAATTGCCACCGCAAAAGCCCCCGGAAGCTCTTGCTGAAGTATCCACCATTATGAGTCTCATTTGCTTAGCTGAGGCCCAGGTTGGTGTTATGTACTTTTCTGTGTCGTTTCATTTTTGTCTCAAGTTGCATACTGTCATATCATAAAACTTAGCTGCATTTCTTCTGACAGAAATCATATTGCATATCCCAGTTTCTTAGCTTGAAGTTCATTATGTTCTTTGGTTGTAAATAACGAATGTGTAGCAATTGTATAGGCAGTAACTGCAAGGAAGGCTGAAGAGAAAGGTACTTCGTCAAGTCTCTTGGCAAAGTTGCATCATGGTGTCACACTTTTTCTTGAAGAAGCTATTGGAATTTTTCATACCGTTGTCACACAGTGCAAAGACATTTCACCGCACTTACTGGTATGTAAAGCTACCCTAAGCTTATTGCGTTCCTTTTATCTCATCATTTGATGCAAATTCTGACCTAGAGTATGTTTGAGAGCAATCTAAAAGAGCTTTTGAGAGGTTCTCACTTGTATCCAAACAGACCTAGTATCTTTAACTATGTCAAAATAACAGGATGCAGGATGTGTAATTGCTTACAGGTGGTCTGTTTTTCCTTTATCTTGAATTCATTTTAAACTCTTTTTTCCCCTGATCCTTACTCAGGTCAGAAAGAATAAAAAGGGAATGTAACTAGTGAACCTTGATATTCTTGTAATGGTGACAAAGAAGAAGACTGAATATGTAGGAGTGAAATAGTAATGTTACTTGTCAAGCATAACCTATCTCAGATACTGTATCCAAATATTTTTGTTGATGAACAATTTCGTATTAAGGTGGCTGTTTTTCTTATTTTAATTAATCATTTTGTTTGTTTTTACATTTTGATCTTCTATTATGGTATTGAGAAACTCTATGTATACAGGAATTTATGTATTTCTGCAAATGTTTACATGAGTTGAAAGGTCAGCAACATCTTGCAGAAAGCCTGAAGGTCTCTGGTCAAATAGGCGTTGCTATCGGTGTTCTTTATTCTGTGTTGACTAATGTTAAAAAGAAGATACCAGGAGAAGAGCCTTGGAAATCCCTTTACCAGAAGCAAATTCAAGATTCTTCTGAAGTGCTCAGAAAGTTTGTACATGAGAATGATTTTGTTTGGCATGAGAAGATCCCTTCAGGAGATGAGTTACCCTTGCCTGAGGGTAATAAAATAGTCAATTTTATAACATATAGTCCCAAAAAATTGGAAAGAAAACTTTCTCTCAAGGTAAAACTGTAGAGAGAAAAAATAAATAAATAAAAGGAAGAGGTTCTTTTCCAATGAATGTGAAGGTGGGTCTGAACAAATGTGATGTGAAATAATTATTTGTGGAGAAAAAAATCATCTGAATCTCTCTTAATTTAGCCGTATTTTTAATCTTTTATATTTAATTATGACATATTTTTGGGATGGGGTGTCAGAGATTAGAGTTAGCAAAATAAATTTGGCCAGACGAAGAGGTCCGAAAAAGCCACAGAACAAGTCAAGACAAATTAATAGATTATGACCTAAATCTATAAGAATCCAGTTATGAATTTGCTTAATTAGTCTAAGAATTTAAGGATTCTCAACAATGAAAAAAAAAAAAATCAATGTTAATTACTGAACACGAATTTAATGCAGAAATTTGCATTTATGGATAGAATAAGAATGGAAAAACTCAATGAATTAAACAAGAACAAGACCATGGTGGAAATGAAAGAAAATAAGAAAAAGAAAAAGAATAATGTATGACTTGCAAAGACATCAAGTATGTATGTGTGTGTGAAAAGTAACCCTTTACCGTTATATATCTTTTTAGATGGATTATTACTTGAGTGGGAATGATGTACAATATTAGTTGTGACATAGTACAATATTATACCCTTTAATCTCGAAGAACGTAGAAAGGAAGAGATTGAGAAGTCATGATTATATAAGTGATGGTTGAGAGGTGAAAAAATGGATCATTGTAGCTGCTAGATAAAAGAGATCCGACTGAGAAAAGTGGAGATAACTGCTTCATAACGTAACATTGTCCTATAAACAAGGGAAAGCACACCTGAGGGCCCCACCAGTCCAATAGTAGAGATAACACAACTAAGAAAAGTCGACCCTATTTCTTGATCACGTATGTTTCATTCATCCTGTTTAACTATTTAAGTTCTTGTTCATTTATGTGGATATCTTGTTCATTTATGTGGATATGGAACAGAATAATTGAAAGGATTTGAAGATAATTTTTTTTGTTGTTTATTTGAATAGATATTGAGATAAATGAGAATGAATTTGGAAGTAAATTTTTTTAATCTGTCACATAAATTAAATCCTACACTAATTCTCATAAACTTTATTTCCAAATCCACTCTCATTTACCTCCAAATTCACTCAAATAAACAACAAAAGAATTACCTTCAAATCCACTCAATTACTCTCCCTTAAATCCACTCAAGTGAACAAGGCCTAAGTGATTATTTGTCAATATTCGAGGATTATGGGGATGATTAGGCCACATAGGTGTCGACTTCATCTTCACTTAAGGGTAGTGATGAAAGTCCCTCAACTAGTAAGGATAATGATGCCAATGTGTTGTTTTGTGGGGGTTATGAGTGGACAGATCCTAGAGTCAAAGTGATAGGCTCCTCTTTGAGCAAGAAGATGAAGCTATGGTAGTAGAACTAGCATGGAAGCTATGAGGATGGTAGTGGTTGTTCTCAATTTTTTTTTCTGGTTGTGGTGGGATGAAGGTGGTTGATGCTTCTTTTGAGAGGTTGGGCCAACTCTAGAGAATGGTGACTAGAGAAGACCACAGAACGTTTTAGCCTTAACTTTATAGACAAGTTTGAATGGCTCAAAATTTTGGCAGCATTAGATTATTAATCTCTGTTTGGAAGCACAGTGTTAGCTAAACCCAATTCCTGTGATATGTGTTTTTGATGATGACAACACATTGTTAATAAAAACACATGTGTATATATTGTGTATTGTGTTATATGTGTTTATGCTTATTGTGAAATGTGCACATGTTGTGATTATCACATTTGACATATTGTATTGATTGATGCATACTAGTGTGTTTATAAAGTGATAATCACAATATATGTTTTGGAAATAGAAAAACCACATGCACAAAAGTATATCTGTATGACTTAATTGATTACAGAGTTGTGATAATCAATTAAGGTCATCAGACAGTTTGAGTTTTAAACTGTGGCAAAACAACTAGTTTTGAATTAATTACATTAGTTGTTGAGTCGATTAAAACTCGTGTATTTACATATATCTTTTTCAAATGTGTTGTGAACTTTGGAAAGAAAAGTTTTCAAAAATCTACTAAGTGTTGAAGCTTAATCGATTACATTGTTCATGTATTCAATTAAGTATGTTAAGATTTGAAAATTGTCTCATGCTTGTTATAATTGTTTCAACGGTCATATTTTTAACTGTTTTTACCAACCATTTAATGAAAATCGATTATATTTATTGAACATTCAATTATGTTCTTTCATTGTTGGTAATATGTTACAAGTGTTTATTGTAACCGATTAGATTAATAGAGTAATCGATTAAATTGTGTCAGAATTGACTAAAACTATATATAAACGCATTGATTGTATTTTCAAAAAGATAATTGATTAACACTTTCATATATGATTCAATTTGAGTTTAAAAGTTTTACAAAGGTGATCAAATGCTCCAAGAAACAAGAACTTGACGTGGTGTACTAGTCTTGAAGATTTCTTGAGAGACAAGCTTGACTGATTTGAAGAGACTGATCTTTCTTCACAACTGAGGTGCTTGTTGTATGATCAGGAGAAGATTCGCAAACATTGTGTTGCTATTCCCTGTGCGTGTTGCCAGGAAGAAGAACATATGGTTCATGTACTTTGAGAGGGTTCTCAAAGGGATGACTGGATGAGAGGATTGTTCTTGCTGCATGTCTTTTGTATTTGGCTATATTAGATTAGTGAGTTAGAGAGGTGATTTACATTTTGACAGTGTGGTCGTTGTAAAGCCCTTGTTGTAAAATCTCAGATTTTTATAGTGCAATTGGATTTCAATCTCGGGTTGATTGGAAGGACACTATATGTAAGCAATTGAGACCGAACTAGTATAAAACTCAGAGTTTGATATTTCTTCTCCCTAACTCTCTGCATTAATCGATTACATTCTGTCTTTAATTGATTACGCATATTGTTACATTGCATGCACAATTGCTTACTGTCCAAGAAAGGTTTAAAGATTCATACTATTTGCGAAAAATATTTCAAAAGCAATTATTTTTATAAAACACCAATTCACCCCCTCTTGGTGTTGAAAAACAAAGTTCATCTATTCTAACAATCTCAAAGTGGGTTTAAATGGGGGAAAACACCTCTATTTATAGATGAAAGTGTTTCCAAAGTAGACAAAATCCCTAAAATCCTATCTTGCACCAAACCCTAAAACTCCTATTTTGGTGAAGGATAGCTTGACAGGTGGCAGTCTAACTTTTAGAAAAATTCTTCACTCCTAGAGTGCCATTTGGAAAGACACTTTAGCAAAACTTTCCACTAGAAAAATGACACATGACCACTACCTAATGGAAACCCATCTAGGGACCTTAATGGATACCCATCCAGGGAGCTACAACTTAAAATAAGGCTAGGAGAGTGGAAGAAAGAGAAGGACTTCGAAGCACACTTTTCTTGTGGAGTATAATATTTTAGCTTGTCTCTCCCTTCTCTTAAGTCTTGTAATTATGTAATAAGTCTTTTCTTTAAGCCTTGTATTTTGGCCAAGTCTACATTTCATTTGGGTTTGTATTTTGGCCAATTATGTTGTTCAGGTATTAATTTAATCGATTAAAGCAGTACATAATTGATTAAAACAGTCAATTTTTCTGAAAAACAACAATTTTGTTGATTTAATCAAATATGAAATTTATATAATCAATTAAAATAGAAATATTGCATCAAAAAACTAAAGTTTTGGCTTTTCAACTCACTTCTTGAGTGCAATGCAAACCAAGTGCGTTTTTGGGCTTGCTTGGGCCTTAAGAAACCCTTAGGAACCTTGCTTAGTGGTGAAGGGACCTTGTGCAATGTATATACTCTTGAAAAAAGGTTCTTGAAGCTCCTAGGTTCATTGAACTTTTATAATTCAATGTACTTCCTTTCAAATAGGTTCACTCCTCCATCGTATAAATAGGAGTGCCCAAACATTTGTACATTTGACTTGGAATAATATTAGAGGTTTTTTTTCCAAATTTGTAGTCTCAATTTCTCTAAGTTCATTAGGATAATCATCTTCTTGACTTCTCCTAACATTTTCCTTGATGGTTGGCCTAATCTCCTTCAAGAAACACTTCAAACCCACTCCTCAAACACCATATCCCTCATCTTTTCAAGCTTTCGCTTCCATGTCATCACTCCATGGTGTCTTATTGAAGTCGGGGTGGTCGAGCTATGTTTAGGAAGGCTAGTTTGCCCGAGCTATGTCTAGCAAGGCTAGGTTGATCAGGCTCCAAGGTGTAGAGCTAGGTTGTTTGGTCGAACTAGCCAAATTGTAGGGTGGTTGCCTTGGGCTAGTTGGAATGTATTGTTTGAGTTGTTTAGGACCTCAGTTTTAAGGTTCATAAACTCGTTTCAAGGCATTTTATAGGTCGGTTTGGAGGTTTTTGACCCTTACCAAGCTGTTAGTGATTTTGGACGAGCTGTTTGAGTTGGTGGATGAATTGATTTATGCATTGGGAAAGTTGTCTAATGGGTTATTTTTATACCTTGACTTCGGGGCTTTGGAGATCATTTCTAGAAGGTCTATAGGTTGGCCTAGGGGTTGTAAACCATGGTCGAGATGTTGGTGGAGGTTACCGAGCTATTTCTCATGGTGGCAGAGCTTATGGGTGTAATACATAGTTATTGATTATGTTTTCTGAGTCTTATGGATGTTGGTCGAGGCACTTTGAGTGATTACCGAATTGCCTAACTTGTTGGGCATGTTCGTCGAGCTGTTAGGTATTTTAATGATGTGTGAATGTTTTGTCTCCTTATCGTACTTCATAAATTTGGGGTTGTACCTTTCGTCTTGCGATACAGTAGAAAGGTACTCACATTTCCTCTTTCTATGGGGTAGAAAAGTGGATTGATTCGTCTATGAGAGGCGGTAGAAAAGATAAGGTTCAAAAGTTGCCCTTTCCTCTTTCGATGAGATAGAAAAGGATGAATGTCTTGCTCGTAGGTTTTTTTTATTAAGTATAGTGCTTGTTTTAAGTAGCAATGGAGTTTTTACATATGAGCCTTTAAGGAGCAACGGAGATAGGTCCAAATTTGCGGTGGAGGACCACTCAAATAGGTGTACTGTTTTGGTAAACAAATTTGCTACGATAGAGTATGGAAGGACGCCATTTGTTTTGGCATTGCTTGATTGCGGTTTTTATTGGGGTAACTTACCATTGGGATGACATAAGGTCTTAGAGATTATTTGAGGTTACCATGGTTTGTTTTTGAAAAAAAAAAAGAATTAGATTGGAGATTCGTTGACTATCATAACATTTTTTAATTGATTTTGGTGAGGGTCATAAAATCATAGTATTGACTTGATGATTGAGTTTAATAATATCTTCTAATGATATTTTGATGTTTATTCTGTTAGCTCACCCTTGTTTTTTTGTGTTTGTGCGATGATCATATAACTTGTGTTATTATAGGGAACAAATAATCTTACAGAGTTCCAGTAAAGGAGTAAAGCAACAAGATTTGGAGAGTGATTGAGGAGTTTTCTGGTTATTTTACATGATTTTTGTTTAAATATTGTGTGACAGTTTAGTACAAATTAACATTTTTATTACGACAGTTTTTTAGATGTAATTCGATTTTAAATTTATGAAAATAAAAAAGGTTTTATATGTTAAGACAAGATCGTCTAGAGTATAAATTATCTATGTAACTCAAGTTTTGAAGTTTAACAAAATATATTAAACGAAATATCGTTGTGTATGAAAAAATGATTTAGAATAAATAACGTCTAAGAGAAAAATATTTTGTAACATCCTTTATAGACAAAATAAAGCTTACAATAATGTTTTTTAGATTGAACGGCATGATGAACATAGTTTATGAACAACATATGAGGAAAGAAAACGTTTTTCAAATGAATCATCTAATAGACGATATGAGTAAACAAGCTAGTGTTTTGTGACTAAGAAAGTTTATTTGTTTTGTAACACTGAAGCTAAAAGAAAGTTTTATTTGATATAGTGTTAACTCAAGCAAAACGTCATAAGAATACACCGTCTAACATACGACCACTAAACACTACTCTCTCAAATAGCCTTTGATAAAGCATCTAACGTATTACACTAATATGATGAATATATATGTTGCATGCTTTACCAAGCGATGCATTTATTAATGACATAATAAGAGATAAAATATTTTGAACATGCAATATAGCCTAACGCTTACCAATTTTTGAAATATTTAATGCATGTACGAAAAAAGTGCTTCCATGCTTGTGTACCTTATTCTTGATAATTGTGGAGATCACTAAAGCAGAAAGATATTATAAGAATCACTGCACCTAAAAAAAGACGTTGTGAGATATGAAGAACGTTTTAGGAATGTTTCCCTTAAAGCCTTCTGCTCTATCACATCGTGCAAGCTCGATTTTGTTAAAGGATATGATAAAGCTCTAAACCTCTACAAAGTAGACTAAAGATTGACTTTCCACCTAAAGGCTACCTTCTTTCCTGAAGTCAACTCCTTTGTCTAATGGTCATCTATCAATAAAAGTTATATATAGATGAAAGCTTGAAGAGAAGACAAGAAGAATATAATAGTGAATGTGTGAACGCTAAAAAAAAGCTTACTATGCTCATATATAATCCAAAGTTGAATATTTTTGTACAAAAGAGAAAAACCATAGCAAATCATAGAATTCTTTGTATTGTTTATATTCCCTCTTTGAGAGTTATCATCTGTAACTTTGCTCACAACACTATTAGTGTTGTAAATTCTGAAGAGAAATAAAACACTTGGTGTGTAGCTTAGTTGAGTTAAATAGTCTAGATGTGTTGCTAGGGTTAAGACCAGAAGTGGTGAAGATACTTGTAAAATAGGAGTGATTAAACTTGTCCTAGTCGTATTGACTAGGTGAATCAAGAGTGGTTAGAATACTCATGAAGTGGTAAAACTCGTGTAACTTGTTGAAGATTAGTAGAAACTCTTAAGAGTTCTTAGGAGAGAACTGGGTGTAGTTTAAGTTGAGTGAATTAGTATAAAATTTGTACTTTACTCTTTAAAATATTTCTTTTGAAGCACTTTATAAAAACCAACATCTAAACATCTTATACAATTATATATCTTTTACAAGCTCTTAGATGTTACTTTGAAAAAGGATTTCAAAAACATTATTCAACGTCCTTTTAATGTTTTCTTGTCTTTTCATTATACTTTACTCGTGACATCCTAAATTGGGGTGTTACACTCCTAGTAGACTTGGACAAAGAAGCACCTAAGTGTCACAAAGAGAGTAAACACTTAAGGATTGGAAGAACAAGACAATTTTAAGCTTTGTCTCTTTTGACTTATATCACAGAACATTTGTGTATTTTGCTTTGTTGTTTTATAAAGTTTTTGTTAATTTTCTTCTTTGCTTTGGTGTCTTAGAAAAATTCCTTTGGTGCAATCTCATCTCCTTGGCTAAAACATTGTAATAGTTACACACACATTAGAAGTGGAAGTATGTTAAGCGACTTTAAGTGTCACTTGCACTTTCACATAGGAGCCACCTAGTTTAGTGAAGCATTTTACATTTTTGTTATGCTTTTAATTATTATTTCCCTTTTAGGTCTCCATGGTTTATAGGGTGTTTCCTTGTTTGCAAATAGATAAACCTTTTTTTGGTTTCTATGAACACTCTACACACACTAATAGGAAAAGTTATTTTGGAAGATTTTTACTTAGAAGCTTTGATAAAAAGTAATCTAAGAAAACTTAGTCTAGAAAGGACTTGGTTTCTAAGCTTATCCACTTATTACTCAACTCTCCTTCTTGGGAGTTATTTGGGACACTTTCATCGTTAGTTTCTTTCTAGAAATCCTCCACCAAAAAGGGAAATCTTTTTATGAAAATTTATCTTTCATAGCTGTGAAAATTTTGAAAATCTTTGTGAAAAAAATTTCTTTTTCACTACAACATGAGTGTTCATTCACATCATTTTAGTTTGCATGATAGTTTTTAGGATCGTAGTAGTTTGCATTATATGTATAGTGAGGATGAGTTGCATTTAAGAGCTGAGAATGATATTTCATATTGTGGATAGTGGTTGTAGTTGTAATTATTATAGTCCAATGTTGGTTGAAAAGTTAGATTTTATTATTAAACCTATCCAAAGCCTTACAAACCTGAGTAGATTAAAGATTATGGTAGTATAATAGTTAAAGACCAAGTGAGTATACCTATTTCTATAAATGAAAATATTTTTTGTGACATTATTCCTATGGAAATTGATCTTATTTGTCAAAATGTTCATATATTTATCCATGATGGATACAACAATAAAATAACTTTCTTTCATGACGGATGCAAACTATTTTTTTCTTAAATAAATTCATTTAAAAAATACAAAAAGGCTTTATTCATTTGTTCTTTACTTTGGATATGTTCTTACTTTGATACAAAAATTCATTCAATTTCTGTTTGATGGTTATTGTAGGTACATCTTTGATCTTGGAGAAAATAAACAACCAAACCAATGCTTCCTAGATATCTTTTTGTTTTGAGGACAAATCATTTTCAAGATGGAAACCCAACTAGGGAGCTTGATGAACACCCATCCAGGGAGCTACAAATTTAAACAGGGATGGGAGAATGAAAGAAGAAGAAGGACTTCAACGCACTCTACTCTTGTGGAAGGCAGTGTTTTGGCTTGTTTTTCCCTTCTCTTAAGTCTTTAAATATGTAAATAAGTCTTTCCTTTAGACCTTGTATTTGGCCATGGCTACATTTCATTTGGGTTTGTATTTTAGTGAATTTTGTTGTTTAGGTACTGATTTAATCGATTAAAATAGTTAGTTTTTTGAAAAACAACAACTTTGTTGATTTAATTGATTATGATTTTACACAATAGATTAAAATAAGCAGACTGCATCAGAAACTATAGTTTTGGCTTTTCAACATGCTTCTTGAGTGGAATACAAACCAAGTGGATTTTTGGGCTTGCTTAGGCCTTAAGGAACCCTTAAGAACCTTGCTTAGAAGTGAAGAGACCTTGTATAATACATATACTCTTGAAAGAAGGTTCTTGAAACTCTTAGGTTCATTAAACTTTTCTTATTCAATGTACTTTTCTTCAAATGGGTTCATTCCTCGATCCTATAAATAGGACTGACCAACCTTTATACATTCAACTTGGAACAATATTAGAGAATTTTTGCCAAAATTTGCAGTTTCTTTTTTCCTAAGTTCATTAAAATAATCATCTTCTTGAGTGCTCCTAACCTTTCATTGATGGTTGACCCAACCTCCTTCAAGAAACACTCCAAAATCACTCTCCAAACACCATATCCCTCATCATTTCAAGCTTTCACTTCCATCTCATTCTCTCCATGGAGTCTTCTTCAACTTGTATGAGGAAGGTTTCCATCATTACCTTTGTACGAAAACTTTCCACTAAGAGTTTTGCATATGGAAAGTCACTATAGAAAAAGTTTTGACTAGGAAAATGACACATGATCATTACCTTTGTAAGAAAACTCTCCACTAAGTGTTTGTCATGTTGAAAGTCATTTTAGCAAAAGTTTCCCATTAGGAAAATGACACATGGCCCTACACTACTTGTAAGAAAACTCTTTACTAAAAGATTGTCATATGACCACCGTGTCTAATGTAGGACACCCTCCACTAAGCTAGGGTTACAAAAACCCTACACTACTTAGCCCTTAATACTCCATGATGGCCCAAGAGAAAGAGATTTGTTTCACCTTGCATAAATGACTCTACCTCTTCTTGAATATGCTTGCGTCATGGCTAAGGTGTATGCCATCATCTCCTCTCTCTTCAAAAGGGTTTGACCTCAAATCTTCAAGTTGTCATGTGAACATCTTTCCTACTTAGGAGATGTTTATCTTTTTTCTCTTCTACAAAAAACAATAGACAAAGTAAGTGTTATTAGAATAATCATCCAAAGCATTTAGCTTCTAAGGATCACACACCTTTGATCTAATGAATAATCAAGGCATTACAGTTTAGGAGGATTTCCCTTTAAGTTCTTGTTTGCCTTGTGTTAAATGCATGTGCTTTTAGAGTGACTTCCTTTCTCAACACAAGATCTTATTTGGTCTTATTTTTCCATTTTATTAGACGAGGATGAAAAGAAGACCTCTTTTGAATCTTCACACAAGCCTTTAGCCCTTAATGCGAGTATTCTTTTGCTGGGGCACTTATTGGACTTGTGTGTCTTACTTTCACACTCTGAACATTTCATTTCATTTTTGTGTGTAAGTGTCATCTCTTTCTTTTTCTCTCTTCTTCCTCATTTGTACTTGGTCCTCTTCTAGTTAATAAGGTGTGATAAGATGAAGTACAAACTTTCTATCCTTGTAGGTGAAGGTTATCTCGTTGGTATAGCCATTTAAACACCCAAATATGGGATGTTGTGGTTACGAGTAAAATTTAAAATTTTTAAAGCATAATATTATTACAAAAATCCAAATTCAATGTCTTTACAATTAGCCAGAAACAAACAATAATTCTAATTAAGTACAAAATAAAACTTCAACTAAAATAGTTTAGTCAAAATACACTCATAAATTCTCCAACTGTCTCAATCAACTCGCTACGATATACAACATCCAAACTATCTACATGATCATTTTGTCCTGTATAAAACAATCATCGAGGATGGAAACCACAACCACAAACATAAGGGTGAGCGAACTAAGAATCAATCATAAGCAAAATAATACAATTCAAAAATGTTAAACGTTGATCACAATAATAAACACAACAACAACAACAACACACCAAAAACTTAAACCCTGGCATACATCATCATCACAACCCAATGGTCTATCCCCTGTGCCCTACCAAACCACATGTTCATAAAAATCAATCAATGAGTTGTCCTTCCATTTTGTACCAAACTTGTCCTCTTCTTGCCTTCAGTTTCATAAGTTATCAACACTCAAACCTATCCTCTTCCTACATCCACGATCAAAGAGAATTTCTTTCCTGCACCACGACCGAAAGAGTCATCATCACCCAAACTCATCGTCTTCCCACATCATAGAATAGTCATCAATAAAAGTAAGAAAATATTGAAAACCTAAATCAGACTTATCATGACTAGATCCTTAAATATCATAATGGACTAAGGCAAAAGGAGACTAAACACGTGGTGAGACACTATGAGGAAAGAAACTACAAATATGTTTTCTTAATTGACACAACTCACAGACCAAATTAGACAGCTTGGATAAGTTAGGAACAAGCTGCTACAATTTGGAAAAACTAGGATGACCTAACTAAGCATGAAGAAGATATAAAGACTCCATAATTATGTCAATATATGCAGAAGGAAAGAGATGATAAGACCATGACACTCACATATGGTGTCAATCACTTGTCTCGAACTTTGATCCAGCAAAGGAACAAAATAAAGTGAAAGCTACCCTTGCAAATAATGCATAACTAAACATCAATTTTCAATCAATAGGTAGCAAAATCAATAAGTCCCATGTTCTAAGTAATATGATCAACATACCCCTAATTCTTAAGTCAAAGTTTAACGTTTGATGTTCAAATCACATTATTAGTATCATCTAACTTATGAATAGATAAATGCATATTGACATAATTAGTATGTTTGACGAATCAAGACATTATGGTGATAATAGAGATGTTAGAAAGGGAAGAAGTCGTAAACAAGCAAGAGAAATAAAACATTAAAGGAAATCTAAAACACGAGCCAAACAACATAAAAAGACCACAATCAGAAAGATGAGACTGCAAGAAGTCTAACAGAGTTGACCGACAATGGAGATGATGACACACATACTACTACCACAAGTCGCTAGAAGTGACGATAGAAGTGAATTGTGATCGACGTGTAAGAGCACATCTGGACTCTAATGACAACTATTTAGATAACATTGTGGTCACTTGCCATGATGAGCAAAATCGTGTGATTATTGGTCAAAAACAATGGTTGTAGTAGACAAGAGAGACAAAAAATTTAAAAGAACCTAACTCTAAATACAATGTTAAAAATAATAAAAATTATGTATGAAATTAATCTCTTTTATATTTAATATACACATAGAATACTCTATTTGTAATAGAAAAAATATGAATTAAACTTAAAATACAAATAAAAAATAATAATAAACTAACTAAAAAAATAAGATATATAATAATCTAATATATATATATATATATATATATATATATATATATATATATATATATATATATATATATATATATATATATATAACAATCTTTACCCAATGTAGTTAAGTATGCTGAGATTGATCTATCCACGAGTCGTATTTGTGAAATTAAGCAACTAGCCCTGCTCTCGAATTTCAACATTTTGCTAGGTTGCTAAACACAATCAATCCTACACACTTACAAATTCCATTCTTTAGTTCAAAAATATTTTTTAGAAGACAATTCTACCTAACTTTAAAATTAACAAGCTCAAAATAACTTTCTAACATGCTTTTAATATTAACTATTTAACCTGAGCTTTTAATGGCTAATGGCTAAATTGCAGAAGAAATTAAATGGACATTCTAACGTTTTTCTGAGATAAGGACAAATCACAGAGTGATAAATTATGAGCTAACTGGATACCTGTCACAAATGTTTCATTTCATACAAATACCATACCCTTTGTGACCATGGGGAAACCTATAAAAAATTGAGCTAACTCATGAATCCCCCTCCACCAATGTTTGTTGTTCCCTGGGAAGAAACTTGTCCCTGAGAAACTAGCTGTGACCGCCCAGGGCCTTGAACATAGGCTTGACCCATTCCTGCCCCAACAATCTGTTGCTGCTGAGGCTGAAGTTGTGGAATTTGTTGTTGAAGTTGAGGTAGCTGTTGCTGTTGCTGGATTTGTGGATGCTGTTGTTGTTGCAATTGAGAAAGCTGCTGCTGCTGCTGCTGTTGTTGTAGCTGAGGCAGTTGTTGCTGCTGTTGTAGCTGAGGAAGCTGCTGCTGCTGTTGTTGCATCTGAGGAAGTTGCTGCTGCTGTTGTTGCATCTGAGGAAGTTGCTGCTGCTGGAGTTGTTGCTGCTGTTGTTGCATCTGAGGAAGTTGCTGCTGCTGCTGGAGTTGTTGCTGCTGTTGTTGCATCTGAGGAAGTTGCATCTGAGGAAGTTGCTGTTGCTGCATGTGAGGAAGTGGCTGCTGCTGTTGCAACTGGGGAAGATGCTGCTGTTGTGATTGCATCTGCTGATGCTGTTGCTGCATTTGTTGCTGCTGCTGGCTGGACAATTGTGGCTTAAATACAACCATATCCTGCCAGCATTCAAGGCTTCAAGTAAATAGGCAAGATATAACAGGCTCATAATTATAATCGAGCCTCAATCAAATCAGCAACTCAAATGTTACCCCGGGAAAAAGCATCCCAATTAAGCGGAAGGCTTTGTCAGAAACAGATAGAAGCAACGTCTGTGATGGTAATTGAATGACTGCACACTGAAATCAAACAACAAATTCAGCAACACAAAAAAATTCCTCGTGTAAGAAATAAAACCAATGGTCCACAGCCATAGGGTAATTCTTCATATACAAACATGAGATTTGATCTATGGAAATCAATCAAAATTATGTGATTTTATTTGTACATCAAATTATTAGGAATTGACAAGATTAGATTCTGTTTTATTTCCATTTTTGTTTCTTTTAGACATAGCATTTATGGGAAAAGTTATTGCCTGATATTTTAAGGCCCAGATAATAGTGTACAGAATTAATCTCCTCTTCCTATTTATACTTCCCTATTGCATCAATTTCAAAGAATTCAAAAATGTTCACTTTTCCGCATGGTATAATGCACAATCTGAACCTCAACTCTGTAGCCATTCTATTCCAACCACACAGCAATGAACTGCAAAACTGCAATTCCAAAAATTTCAATCTTCTTTTTCGGTAAACCATCATAACGAAGTATCCTCCAAAGTAGAGGAACATCTAACCATCTCCGAAGGGATTTATTTAGATTTAAATAAAAGTAGTCTCAGATCTTTTTCAAACAGCTTAAACCTATAGGTTAATTGACTTTTGACTGGTCATTAACTCAAATCACTACAAGACGGACATGAACGTATCGCAACATACATAATATTCCTTGAGTTACAAGTATTATTAATTCAAAATTGTTTGCCATTAAGTTGTTGAGTTAAAATGCTCATAGTACTAAATCTTAATTACATCCATCTTTCACAAGATCTTTAGAGAAGACATCGAGGGTAAGAGTTCAGGAAATAATTGAAATCGTGACTGAGTACGAACAGCATTTAGAAAAAGGGGGATTTGCTGGACTGGGAAAAAATAGAAACATCCAAAGATAACATACCAGCTTCTTTTCCTGCAGCTGAACAAGAAATCCATGTGGGTTCATTGCCCGAAAAACTAGGAAATCTGCCTTTCCTACATATTGTCTACAAGAAAACATTAAGGACCAATATTAATGAGTGGTTGTGTGTGTGCGTAATGGGGAATGAGTATGACAATAGTTGAAATAAGGAATTACTTGTTATTCATGTGGTCCTGAGATATAAGCCGAACTATTTGCATTACAGAGGGCCAATTTGCGGCAAGTCTGACGTCAAAATCAATAACATGTGAGAAGATCAACAAATTAATGAATTTAACAGAAGATACGAAGCATTTCAGTCAGATATTAACATCAAAATCAACTATTTGTTAGAATCTGTTTTAGCTGTATTATTTCTGTCAATCTTTGTTTTTTATTAGTAATATTTTTTTCTTATTTAGCAGATTATAATTATTGTGAATAATGGATATATCCCTGAATCATAGGGATCCGGTTGTCTAGAAATTATTATTATGCTTCCTAAAATAGCTTTCTAGCCTTGTATATATAGATTGTATTCTCAGCATAATAAAATATATGATTCTACCCTAAATTATGAGATGCCATCAGGGCTCTCAATTTCTAGGAACCATCTCTGACTGAACACACCAAAACTCTAGATGGAAGCCTTCATTGTTGTCACAAACGAAAACCTAGATGACAGCCTTCATTGCTGACAATTGTTTGGGTAGTCAGCCTTCATTGTTGTTGTGGTTTTGCAGTGCATCCTTCATTGTTGTTGTGGTTTTGCAGTACTATTTCTTAGTTGTAGCCGTAACAATCAAATCCCTTCTCGCTGCATTACGGTTGGGTGGGCATGGCAGACCAACTTACTAAAGTGGTGAATATTGGGTCTCAAAGCAATCATGAACAACTACAGAATCTCAACACTGCCAATTGCTTGGATGCGAAGGATTATTTGAAACGGACCTAGCTTGTTCACAGAACTTTGAAAGGTAAAGCGAAAGCTAACCACTTGACTGAAGATGCCCTTAAAGAAGATCCCAGATTTACAAAATAGAATGAAAAGGATTCTATTATCATTGCATGGCTATGGAATTCCATGATCCCAGAAATCACAAATACTTGCATGTTTCTTAATTGTGCAAAGGATATTTAGAATGCCATGGAACAGACATACTCCAAAGCTAAAGATGTTGCTCAAATATACGATGTGAAGGTGAAGATTGTCGCTGCATAATAGGGCAACAAGACTGTTACAAAGTACGCCAATCAACTCAAATCCTTGTGGATGGAATTAGACCATTATAGGATCATCAAAGCCAAGTGCTCAAATGATTCTACAATGCTTAAAAGAATATATTGAGCAAGATAGAGTCTATGATTTCCTAGTGGGGCTTAACTCTGATTTTGATCAAGTGAAAGTCCAGATCCTTGGAAAAGAACAAATTCCAGGAATTAATGTAGTATGGCTAGAAGTGAAGAAAGTAGATGGGGAATAATTATAGAAACCCCAACCATGAAAAATTCAGCCATGGTAGCTGTCGAATCGGCCATGATGGTTGACCTAAAAAATGGGGGAATAGCCAATATGGAGATGAAAGGTGCGTACCTTTTGTAACAAGACACTCCACACTTGTGATAAATGTTGGAAGTTGCATGGAAAGCCACCTAAAAGAGATTGGGGATCCCAACACCATGACAAGGAGTAGGGAAAAAAAGAAGACAACTCTAGAATGGGCGGACAAGCACACATAGGTGCTACAACCAATGAAGAAAACAAAGGACGAGTGCTTCAACTTAACTAGGATGAGGTAGAGTAGATGAGATCATTCCTCAACAAGTTGGATAAGTCACCAAGTAGTTGTTCTCTGGGATTCATGTACGTTTGGTGAGTTCCTTTTTTTTGGACTTAATGCCTAGATAAAAACTCTAACCCATATTGGATACTAGATTCTGGAACTACCAACCACATGACACCCTTACCTAAACATTTCTCTTCTTACACCCCTTGCCCTAGCAACAAGAAAATATCCACAGTCGATGGCTCTTTGATGACTATAGCAGGTCAAGGAGTAATTCAAATAAGCCCCATCTATAACTCTTAAAAGTATCCTTCATATTCCTAAATTGTTTGTCAATTAAGTTTCTCTAAAAAAACTCATACAGGATCTATCATGTAATGCTATTTTTTCTGACAATGTTTGTATTCTACAAAACAAGTACTCGGGGAGAACGAGTGGACATGATAGAGAATGGAATAGCTTATATTACTTGGACCATCCAAATCTACCACCAGACCTAGAAAATAACACCTCTTTCTTCAATGATTCAGAAAAGACCAGCAAGGAAAAGGTCTTCCTACATCACTATAGCCTTGGACATCCTTCTTTAAGGGTTATAAAATTGTTATTCCCTTCCCTTTTTAGCAAATTAGATGTGGCAAGTCACAATTGTGAAGTATATGAGCTTGCTAAGCACAAACGTGTTCCTTTTCCAACTAGTAATAATACAAGCACTTTTCCCTTCTATTTAATTCATACTAATGTGTGGGGTCCCTCAACTGTCCCAAATGTTTCTGGTGCTCGTTGGTCCCTCAACTTGATCCTAGAGCCTTAAAATGTGTTTTCATAGGATATTCATCAACCAAGAAAATATATCAAAGGCTAGTTGGTAGATGGATTTATTTATTTCACACTAGACCTGATGTTGCATTCACTATCTAGTTAGCCAGTTCATACACCAACCGAACGAGGTTCACTTACAAGTTGCACTAAGAATTATGCAATATTTCAAAGGAACCGCAGGTAGGGGAATTTTGTTTGAACAAAATGGGAATGTAAGTCTGGAAGTAGATACTGATGTAGACTATGCAAGGTAAAATGTGGATAAGAGGCCAACTACGGGATATTGCACTATTCTTGGAAGGAATCTTGTGACTTGGAAGAGTAAAAAAAATGTGATAGCAAGATCCAATGTTGAAGCATAGTTCAGGACAATGACACAAGGGATATGTGAACTACTTTGGCTGAAGAACGTCTTGGAAGACTTAAGAAAAAAAACGAATGAACCAATGAGTCTTTATTGTGATAACAAATCTGCTATTAGCATAGCTCATAATCTAATGCAGCATGATAAAACCAAACATATTGAGGTTGCTAGACATTTTATCAAAGAAAAATTACACATTGGTCTGATATGCACTCCATATGTCTCCTCACAAGACAACCTTGCACATATTTGAACGAAGGGGCTGAATAGCAACAACTTTGAGAGTATTGTTTCCAAGCTAGGAATGGAAAATACTTATTCACTAGCTTGAGAGGGAGTGTTAAAATCTGTTTTAGTTGAATTATTTTGTTAGAATCTTTGTTTTTTATTAGTTGTAATTTTTCCTTATTTAGCATACTATAATTATTGTGAATAATGGGGATATCCCTAAATCATATTATAATCTTTGTCTATGAGCTATTATTGTGCTTTCTATAATAGCTTTTGATAGGTATTGCAGACTTATATGAATCAACTTGGCTAAACTGTAAAATATTATATAACATTCACTGAACTTCCTCTAAAGAAAGGACTCAAACAACATACAAGTTTCTGGTTATTAGAGAGAACCAGACTCTCCCTCCCTAACATTCACAAGATACAAAATAAAGATAGAAACTGCAAAAGCTGTCCACTCTGACTTTATAGAAGTCAAATGTAACTTATTACAGCACATAACTACCTTACAGAAAGTTAAAACTGTCTGTTCATACAAAAACTAACTCATACAGTTTTTCTTCTACTTTACACCTTTCCTTTATACCTATCAGCTTTCTAGTCTTGTATATATGGATTATATTACCAACATAATAAAATATATGATTCTACCCTAAATTATGAGACTATTCATAGACTATAACAAACATAAGATCTAAATTGACAGTCAGGAATTGTATATACACCTCTGTTTGATGATGGCTGTCTGACAAAAATTAAAACATTCATATGTTATATACTTAAGCAGACAACTTAGAATTTCTAGAAAAAAAAAAGTGATTTTCATCATGCTCTAAACATATAGAATTCATCATATGCGTATTACAATAATGAAGCGTTTTCTCTACTAGTGAAGTCTACTACAATAAAAATTGTTCTTACTCTTGCTATCTCCTAAGCACAACCTCCTAGATTTAAAGTGAGTGACTAATCTATTGTTTGTAAATTGAATAAAGCTCTCAGTGGACTAGAAACATGCCACAAAAATGATTTGACAGATTGCAAACTACACTTCATCAATTTGGATTCATTAGCAATAAATGTGACTCTTCTATTATTTACAGAAAAAAATCTCACTATATATATTTTTTGATATACGTTGATGATATCATTATCAATGGTAGCGTTGTTACTCTTATTCAACATATTACAACCAAACTTCATGCAACTTTTTTTCATAAACAACTTGGTCATTTTGATTATTTTCTTGGTCTTGAAGTTAAATATTCACTTGATAAGTCTATTATTATGACTCAAAGTAAGTATATTTGAGATTTGCTTCATTCACAAAACTACATGGCAGAAGCTCACACCATTTCTTCCCCTATGGTTTCTAATTGGAAGATATCCAAGATTGGGGCTGATCTATTTTCATATCCACTTTATATAACTCAGTGGTACGTGCTTTGCAATATGTCACTCCTATCAGACCCGAAATCAGCTTTGCTGTGAACAAAGTTTGTCAATGTATGGCCAAACCACTGGATTCTCAATGGTTTGTGTTGGAAATCCTACATCGACTAGAGATAAAGTCAATTTATAATATATAAGTGAAATGCAAACTTCACCTTATAAGCCGGTTTTGTTGGCTTGAGTTAGGCTTAAAGTCCACTTCTAAGATGATATCAGAACCATGATTAGAGCCTATCCTAGCGATATTTGTTGTTGTTGAGCATATTGTTCCACCCGCTATCGGACCGTATCGGACCACCCATTAATGTCTAGTCTCATGCTCGAGATGTATATACCTCGACGTGAGGGGAGGGTGTTGGAAGTCCCACATCGATTAGAGATAAGGCCAATTCATAGTATATAAGTGGGTGCAAACCTCACCTTACAAGTCGGTTTTGTGGGGTTGAGTTAGACTTAAAAACCCACTTTCTAATATGGTATCAGAGCCATCGTTAAAGCCTATCCTAGCGATATTTCTTGTTTCTTGGGCATTACTATTCCATTCGTTATCGGATTGCTATTGGACCACCCAATTTCTAATATACGCACGAGATGAGTATACCTCGGCGTGAAGGGAGTGTGTTGGAAGTCCCACATCGACTAGAGATAAGGCCAATTTATAATATATAAGTGAGGTGCAAACCTCACCTTACAAACCGGTTTTATGAGATTAAGTTAAGCTTAAAGTCCATTTCTAACAGCTTGTGATAAAACGCATACTACAGTATCTTAAAGGTTCTTTTGATTCATGGACTACATCGGCAAAGCAACTCTACGTCAAATATGTTCCGACACTTGATCACTGTGCAAACGTGCTAACCAAGCCTCTATCTTTAGCTGAGTTTGCATTTTAGAGGCAAACTCTACGTGAAGAGTTTTTTTTTTAAATTTTCTAGAGTTTGAGAGGGGAAAGGGGAGGTGGTGTTAGACTGAATAAATAATTGTTAATTTTTAAATGTGAAAAGTATTATTAACAATAGCTTTTTCTATGTGGTACATATAGCTTTTTGCGGTAATATAAATAACTATGTACTTATCTTCTTTCAAGTATACAAAAAATAAACAGTTTAGTTTGTTCCTCCTGTTCCTTTTCTTTAAGAGACTTGACCTACTTGGCTTCCCTGTAAGACATTTTCATTGCTCTTGTACATAATTTCCAGACTAAATGTTGTATTTTCTCTCAAGACTTTTGGCTGCTTTGACCATTTTCTAGGCATTGAAGTAAAATCCCAAAATGACGGCTCCCTTCTCACTCAAAGCAAGAATATAAGGGATGTTAATGTGAATCCAATTAATAATGGTGATGTGCCACTTTGCTACAGTTTTTAAGTAATTAGTTTGTTTAAATAATAACTATATTCTTTGTAAAATTGGTTGACTAAATTACTTTTGGGTTAATCAATTAAATGGGTCTTAATTTTTGGTTTTATTTCAAGTTGTAATAAGAGTCTAGTTGACCACTTAGTCATCAGTATTTGGGAGACCAAAAAGATGCAAAACTGAATGCTTTTGGGTGACTTTTGGTTACCACAGTAACCAAAATCTGTTTATTAGTGAAAGCTGAATCTTAGTTAGCAAACGTGGCTAACACACTTAGACTGCCTCTGTCTCTATATATTCAAGGATCAGCGCCCTGTAATCTTTTTCATTCTTCAGAGTCAATGAAAGAGTATGTAGTTTTTCTCTAAATGTGAGATATCTAATAATCACTATTCCAAACAATTATAAAAATTTAACAATTCATATATACTACATAAATACAGATGCTCAAAACAATAAAAGATTAATAAAAATTCAAGACAAATTCGTTAGTAACAAAAAAAACATTTGTTTAGGTAAACATACAATTATATAATAATAAGTCAAGAGAAAAAAAGTTACTGAAGACATCCATTATTTCAAATACATGACATCTAAATTATTCAACAAAAAGGGCGGGTGTGCTCAGTGTAAAAAAAGAAATAGAGGCTGGAGCTTCAAAGGTAATTCAGAGTAGAGAGGATATTGAAGGGTTGGTGCCACTGGAAATGTATTGGTTTGCACAAAATGAAAGGTAGGTGGGTGATGGTTGCACAGTCAGACAGTAGTACTCCCCCCTTTCAAAAACAAGGTTTCAAGGGTTTCTACAAAAAATTCATGCTACAGCTGCCATACTATTTCGGATGCAATTGTAGCAACTGTTTATTCGAAAACAACTATCAGGGTATAGTTGATAGTAGTTTCAAATAGTTGGAAGTCTCACATTGACTAGAGATAAGGTCAATTCAGTGTATATAAGTAGGGGTTACAAACCTCACCCTACAAGCCGGTTTTGTGAAATTGAGTTAGGCTTAAAGTCCACTTCTAACATAGTATCAGAGCTATCGGTTAAAGCCTATCCTAACGATATTTGTTGTTTGTTGGGCATATTGTTTCATCCGCTATCGGGCCGTTATCGGACCACCCATTAATGTTTAGTCCCACACTCGAGATGTATATACTTCGGCTTGAGGGGAGTGTGTTGGAAGTCCCACATCGACTAGAGATAAAGCCAATTCAATGTATATAAGTGGGTACAAACCTCACCCTACAAGCCGGTTTTGTGGGGTTGAGTTAGGCTTAAAGTCCACTTCTAACATAGTATCGTCGGTTAAAGCCTATCCTAGCGATATTTGTTGTTTGTTGGGCATATTGTTCCACCCGCTATTGGGCCGCTATCAGACCACCCATTAATGTCTAGTCCCACACTCGAGATATATATACTTCGGCGTGAGGGGGTTGTGTTGGAAGTCCCACATCGATTAAAGATAAGGTCAATTTATAGTATATAAATGGGTACAAACCTCACCTTACAAACCGGTTTTGTGGGATTGAGTTAGACTTAAAGTCCACTTCTAACTCAAATATTCCAAAATGTGATGTTTATGATAATAAATTTAGTCAAGTAATTGAACTTTCAAAAGTTGGTGATGGCGGACTGAGTCGGTGGAAACATACATCTAGAACTTATTACCTAATATTTGATTCAAACCAAAATCAATTCAACCAAAAATTAGAATATTTTGGAACGTTT
The DNA here is from genome assembly GCF_000741045.1 of Vigna radiata var. radiata. Taxonomy (NCBI): domain Eukaryota; kingdom Viridiplantae; phylum Streptophyta; class Magnoliopsida; order Fabales; family Fabaceae; genus Vigna; species Vigna radiata. The sequence continues at coordinate 18,718,426 of NC_028361.1, forward strand.
TTAGAATAAATTTCAAGCACAAAATATTTTCTATACTGCTGGGAAGAGATAATACAATGTCCTGAACTTACGTTTCAGAGGCAGAAGAATTCCTGTAACCCTGCATACAAAAACAAATGAGCATCAGGATCATAAAAGAAAGAGCTAACGAGGTGCTCTAAAATTACATCAATCTCCATTACTAAGAATGAGACGAAAACAGCTATACAGGGATATGAAAATAGGCTGTCCAAATTAAAAACAGAAATAACAGATTAAAGTAAGATTAAAATAATTTTAGCATGCATATGAGAACATACTTCTAGCTTGGTGATAAAGACGGGCTGTCCTTGTCTTTGCCCAGACAAGCTTCCCTGCACAAATTTCAAATATCATATATACAAAACCAATACAAGCATGCCAGAGTAATTCAAATTATTCTTATCACCTCAACACTTTCAAATTATTCTTCATCTAGGAATAATTAAATATAAATATAACCAGCATACAGTGTAAATATGATGTTTTCTATACAGTATTTTATGATTTAAAAAGATAACTTAATGAGGTATTAGAAAAGTTCCTATTGATAATTTAAGGTATTTGTAAAGAACCAAGGAACTAGAAATCACCTGTTGTGGACCATAAGGGAGTACTAGAATAGGTATGGTAGTGTAAATGCAAGAATAATACAAAGATGTGGAATGGCACATTACTAACAAACCTTCCATAATCATTAATAATATTCCCACAGCCAGTCACTCTCAACATGGTAGCAAAGATTTAAAAGTTTCTCATTAAAGAACATAAAAAGAGGTTGATAGTTTGTCAGGGGAAAGCTCCTACAAATACTGATTAGAAGTAATTAGTTTGAACTAGCATATTTTTTACAACCTCTGATGTTACTCTTACTCATTTTAACCATAAACAGTGGTTGAGAGTCAGCAAAAAGCTGGTATAATTAATGATTAGTATCATTCATGCAAGTTAGGTAATTAGCTTGAACTAACAGGTTTTTCACAACCTTTCAACCAAGACACCTGTGTACTTCTGTTATATGCTAGGAAACACCAACATTCCTACAAAATAGAATGTAAACATTATGTGTCTAACGTCCCTCAACCTCGCAAATGAAAAATGATTTTGGCTGGGTCATCTCTTCAACACATCTTAGACACTTCTTTGACACAACTTGAGCACAATTAGAGTGGGTCGACTATCTAAATACTTTTTAGACACTACTATAATAGAAAGGTAAAATGAATTAAAAATCAAACTATCTTATAAGTATTGCAAGAATCAACATTTGTTTTTCCATAGGAGTTAAACCGGTTATTTTAATTAATAAGATATATTGTTCTTAATATTTTACTGAAAGGATAGTTATTATATGAAAATCATAAAGCTTACCAAATTTCATTTTACAATGTGAATTAAATAATTTTTTATTCCCAAGAGAGATTTTTCATGTTGATTATATATATATGCAATGTCTTTATATCCTATATTTTGGACATTAGCATGGTCTTGGTGTCCATGGTGTCTCATATCCGGCATCTGAATCAGGGCTTCATACATTATATGACATTACGCATCGGTGTCATATTCACACAATAAACAAAACGCTTGTTTGGTAGTGAGGATATGTTAACAAATTTACTATATCATATACATTTCAAACAAAATTACAAACAAGGCTTGTTTGGAACTAAGGATGAGAGCAGGATAAGACAGGATGAAGTATGTATCATATCTATTGTATGGTGTACACCTAACAAAATAGATATATAGAGGATATAATATAATAATATAAACTATATACAAATGAAATATTATTTTTGTTAAAATACATAAATTTTTCTAAAGAAATAACTTCTTATACATTTTTGAATAATGAAAATTATAACATTATAATGTTAACTGAATTATATTTAACCTATAGACAGTTACTTTCTTTAAATTTATAAAAAAAGGAACAATACTTTTAAAACAATTATTAGATATTTAATTTAATTTTAAATAAATTAAATATGCATCAAAATTATTATTATTATTATTATTATCATTATTATTATATATATACATATATATATATATATATATATATATATATATATATATATGAGACAATATGATGAATACAAAATTATAAAATATAAGTATATTAATATTGTTAAAAATTGGACTTTAAACCTAATTCAACTTCATAAAATCAGTTTGCAAGGTGGGGTTTGCACCTATTTATATACTCAAAATTGATCAAATATTTAGTCAATGTAGAACTTTCAGCACACCCGTCACACTAAGGTATATACATCTTGTGCGTGGAACTAGACATTAATGAGTAGTCCTATAAGGGATAGTAGTTCAACATGTTAACTATTGTAAAATTCCTTGGGAAGATAAAAATGAAGAAAACGCTGTAGAAAAATATTCCTCACCATTATCACTTTTAGGATAGGAAAATCTAACATGTTTTTCCAACTGACAAGACTCACAACGTAAGACTTGAATGATTTTGAGACTCGGAACCATCATCTTCAACCTGGAAAACTTAGGTGGCCCAAACAATCATGCAAAAGTTTTGGGGATGAAGTTGTAAAATTGGAAATTGAAGAACTAGGTTTAAGATATAAAGTCCTCGAGACTCATGTCTTTCTCCAATCAAATGACCCATACCATGTTCTTGTATAGCAAAGGAATTAGCAGTAAAGGTTATAGAACAATTTAAGGAGGGAGTCAATTGATTCAAGAAAATTAAATTGTAAGGACAATAAGGAATATACAAAACATAATTTAAATTTAGTGAAGGATATAAGGAAATTGTGCCAATTCCCTGAGATGCAACTTTGGATCCATTGAGAAGAGTAATAAAATGAGGAATTTTCGGAGAGGACATGGAAGAAAATGAAGGAATGTTACCAGAGGTATGGTCTGAGGCAATTGAGTCAAGAATCCATGGACTATGACCTTCCACAGATTGAGATATGCAGGCAGTTGACACATTTGACATGGAGGAGGATTGGCCAAGATTAGAAGAATTTCTAGACTTATGCCTCAAAAATTCTTGGTACTCTTCATTTGAAACTATGGATTCTAGATTATTAGATTTAGAAACATGAGCAGCTTTGTCTGGATAGCCATGTAAGGCATAACATTTCTCTTGGGTATGGCCTATTTTCTTACAATATGTGCATTAAGGATGCATACTACGATCACCACGTCCTCCCCGGTTGCTTCTGCCTCCTCTTCCTTGTAGGGCTACCATATCTGATATTTCAATACCATCAATTAAATTCTCATCCTTTACTAATATAGGTACCTAAAGAAGTCGCGTAACTAAGTTGTCCATTGATGGGACTTGATCACCAGCTAAAATTTGATCATGAACATGATCAAAATCTGAGGGCAGACTTCTTAGAATTAGAACCACGTAAAACTTATCAAGCTTCTTGTTGATACCTTCTAAAGAACCAACCTCAAAGAAATGCTTCAGCACCTCTACAATAGCAAAAGCCTTTCCTATGTGAGCGACCATATCATGATTGGCTTGTTTGAGAGAAGTCAGTCTTTGAGTTGCATAACTCCACAGAAGAAGACAAAGTTGAATAGTTTTTCCAGTTGAGTTTTGCAGAAGTAATGGTAGGAGTAGCAGATAAAGAAGGTGTTCCAAAAACAGAAGTCATTCCAAAGCCAAACAGATGAAGGGATATTTGATTTTGAGATTAGAAACCCTAGATATGAGCTATTGTCAACGAAACAGCAAAACATGGACCAAAACACACTTAGGGGACTCCAGTGAAACAACCGACAGTGACGCAGTGATGTTCCGGCACGGAGAAGGCGGCGCGTGAGGAACACGAACCAGAAGCTGGATGGAGATAGGCAATGCGTGAAAGCACGTGTGGAGGCGAATGAGGCGAAAACCACTAGGGGTGAGCTGTGCTTCTCAAGGTGCACATAACCTTGACTTCGCCAGAGAAAGAGCGACAACGACGGTGGCAACAAAGAACGATGGTGGCGGATAGCGACGGCGGACAGTAGCAACGACGACAAGAACTAAAAGCCCAAGTGGCTGGCTCGGATACCAACTTAAAGAGTTTAGAGAAACTAAAAATTTTATTACTCACTTCTCTAAACCCTAATACACCATACTACCCTATTTATAAGGGATAGTAGTTCAACATACAAGGAATATAAGGAAGCTCCTAAAAACCTACTAGAAATACATTACATTTCAATAGAACTAGCCATTCATGAGTGGTCCTATAACGATTCGATAACGGGTGGAACAATATGTCCAACAAACAACAAATTTCACTAAAATAGGCTCTAACCATAGTTCTGATACCATGTTAAAAAATGGACGTTAAACCTAACTCAATTCCACAAAACCAACTTGTAATATGAGGTTTGCATTCACTTATATATTCTGAATTGGCTTTATCTATAACCAATATAGGACTTCAACCAATTATGAATAAATATATATAAATAAAATATTCACTAATTACCATAATTATCAAATATACATTCACCGAACAACCTTTATATTTCTCCATATATGATGCATAATTGTATATCACAAAATAAGAATGTCGAACAGAGAGTTATATCAAACAAATAATGCAAAATGATAAAGCAAGAAATCAATGTACTGCTGATAAATAAAAAAATGGTTTAGTTTTAACGGTAAATACAACTCTGCAACTATAAAATGAAGTTGTATCATGAAAAGATGAGGAAAATGAAAGATACAGCAAGGATCAAGATACTGTAGAAGTTACTGGCAAAAAGACTGATGTTCTCAACATCAAATATATACTCTAAGACCATAATAGGAATAGTCAAACAAGAGATGAGACGCCAAATGTTACTACAGGGAAACCATAATAGCAGAGAAATGCACTGATAAATAGAAATTGCAATCTGGAAAATAGTCCAATGCTGTAAAACATAATTCTGACAAGTGAATTTCCATGGAGGAAGGGAACATACCTCCCAGACCTTGACATATTTCGATTGAGAAGACTGCATACCACCTGATGTTTGCTGTGACAAAGGCATATTAGCTGCACCATTGTTCACAATGGGCGGCATGCCTGATTGCTGTTGAGACATTCCAGGAGTAGGAATCATTGTGCCATTCCCAGAAGAGACAACTGATGGACCAAGACCACTCATTGCACTTTGGCTCATAGGAACTCCACCTTGCACCATTTGAGGCCCTGAAAGGTTTCCTTGGCTCATACCAGGTGCCTGTTGTCCCATACTAACAGCCCCTTGAAGATTACCCAATGGTTGTGAAATCCCAATGTTTGAAGTTGAAGACAAATTAGAAGTGTTTGAAGTTAATGAACCGAGACCTGGGTTTTGTCCAACCTGTGCAGGAACAGAAAGAGGCCCAGAACTAGTTATTGATGTTATTCCTGACTGTCCAGATGAAAACACATTTTGAGCTGCAGGTACAGAAGATGTCATCCCACTAGATATCATGTTTGACATGTGCATGGCAACAGGAGTCTGACCCATTGATGGAAGTCCCATAGAGGTTCCACCACTTAAGGCAGCAGAGCTCATCACCTGCCGGGCTTGAGAAAGATTGTTCAATATGCTTTGAGTGGGATTCACTGGGCGAAGGGGCTGCAACATTGACACTGTAGGCTTTGTATCTTGTGTATTTTCATTATTTGTTACAATATCTTGAGAAACTGAAGATGGAGAAGACGTCTGCAAGCTTGGAACTCCTTGACTAGTACTATTAGCACGAGGAACAGACGAGTTATGAGGAAAGGAAGGCCCAGATACCACGGAGGTTAGAGGAACTTGCTCCTACAGATTTATTGCATAGAATCAAGGATCATGGAAAATTGAGTCGGAAAAAAACTAAAACCAGTCCCATAGTTTAGACACGCTATTGGATAGTCTCAAGGAAATTAGGTTTACCACTTTTACAGTAGCAGGTGGAGCCACATTACCAGCAGGAACTGGTTGCCGATTCACAATAGATCCATTAACTAAAATTTCATAGAAAAATCATGTTAAATATATGACAAATCCACAACCAGAACATAGAAAAATAAGAAACAACTTATGTATATGTAAAACGCTGACCGGGGACCAACCAAAAATAATAAACTAGTAACCTAAAGCAACTATCTAATTCTGAATTCTACAAATTAGTACCCTAAGGCAATGTATTGTAAACATAGATCAACAATGAAGTTTCTAAAATATAATTTGCCATGCAAAAGGTGAAGATAAACAAGAAATATAAACTAACCAAGCAAACAAGAAATATTGCAGTTCCTGAAAATGCCTTGATTAAAGGAAGCATACACAGAATGTAAATATGACCTGACGGCAAAGAAGTTGGGGGTGCCCCAGTAACCGGTGTTACAGGAACAGTGTCTACTTTAACGGGACTTTGATTTGAAGCCAAACTAGTGATCCCAGAACGACTCAGAGCAATGCGAGCTTCCCTGAAACCTTCTGATATTAAAATAAGAAAATGAGGGGTTTTAGCCTCAAGAGGTGGATCAGCTGCTCTATTACTTCGTTTTCCCTAAAATATCAAAGGAATATGATCAATATTATAACAACCCCGTAGAAGTAAAAACTAGTTAGTCTCTCTTTGAATGTTGGCAAAATATTTCAGAATTTATGCATTCTATCTTCAAATAGATTAGAAATTTCTAATATCCGGTGCAATCTATAGAATATATTGTCATGTCCTTGACATATCTTAATGCAACATCCCATGTCTGTGCCAAGTGTCAGGCTTCTTCGGAACCAACAAATATAGAATTTGAGAAAAAGGAGCTGAAAACGTTCAGCATATACGTGGTCATTAGATTTTTTCAGTAGCAACCTTTCCTTGTGAAAATTATTAAATGAGAATTGTTCATTTTAGTTCATATAAATTAATTTACTATTTTGTTCAATTTACGAATCCAGAACTTAAAATGAAAATTATTTCAAACATTACAACCTTACAGCATAAAAAATTTTTAACTCAAAATTCAGTGATGAATTCTCAATACTGAACCAAACACATTTTAGTAGAAGAGTGAGATGTCATCCTTACCGCATTGTATATGGCTTTAATTTTGGGAAGTTGTTTTGGGCAAATAACTGACAGGGAAATAGAAAACTGCATGCACAAATCTCATACCATTAATCAAAGTGTAAATGCTTTCACCACTGACAAAGAATTAAAACTGACATATACTAAATTCACAGCCAACAAAAACACAGTTCCATTAAAATAAGTAAACAAAGAATACCTGAGGAAAAGCTTTGGCCACAGCTTCAGCATCATATAAACGGTTCCCTGAGTCAGAGTCAATGGTTTCACTCTGCTCTAGGTTCTGTGGTCGTGGAACATAAACTGGTGTCTGCAATGGATAGGGATTACTAGCTGCAATAAGGATACAATGTTTGTGCATATCCACACTCTGCTGATTAGGACCTCCGCTTTGAGAATTTGGAAACATCTATGCATTCCAACATTAGGCGTGAGGATCTAAATTAATCTTTTCAGGTCAAAGAGATGTGCATAAAGTTTAAACTATCTAAATAATAATTTTAAATTACGTACTTCACTTTAGAAAATCCTACGACAGATTATGAATAGTTGTGTGTATCACACCAGAATTGCAGACCTTACAAACAAAAATGCATTCTAGCTATGATAAGATATCCAAAAGAAGTGTACAGAGAGCCAGTAATAAGTGCACTAATTACCTGTGCAGTAATACAAAGAAAGGAATTTAAAGAAATAAATAGAATCCTTACACACTAGTCTATCCATAACCAGAAAAGAAAAGCACAAATTCAAGAAAACTGTAGCCTCAAGCCCTCAAACAAAGTACTAGCCTCAAAGAACAAATCTTGTGACCTAGAGTCTAATTGGAACAATCACTTTAGGTTGCTAAACATTTCTTTTAGATTGAAATATAGTTTTTCTTCTCTAATAGGAAAAGACATTTCCCTGAGTCAGAGTCAATGGTTTCACTCTGCTCTAGGTTCTGTGCTCGTGGAACATAAACTGGTGTCTGCAACGGATAGGGATTACTAGCTGCAATAAGGATACAATGTTTGTGCATATCCACACTCTGCTGATTAGGACCTCCGCTTTGAGAATTTGGGAACATCTAAGCATTCCAAAATTAGGTGTGAGGATCTAAATTAATCTTTTCAGGTCAAAGAGATGCGCATAAAGTTTATACTATCTAAATAACAAGAAAAACCTACTACAGATTATGAATAGTGGTGTGTATCACACCAGAATTGCAGACCTTATAAACAAAAATACATTCTAGCTATCATAAGATATCCAAAAGAAGTGTACAGAGAGCCAGTTATAAGTGCACTAGATACCTGTGTAGTAACACAAAGAAAGGCATTTAAAGAAATAAATAGAATCCCTAGACACTAGACTATCCATAACCAGAAAAGAAAAGCACAAATTCAAGAAAACTGTAGCCTCAAGCCCTCAACCAAAGTAGTAGCCTCAAAGAACAAATCTTGCCACCTTCAGTCTAATTGGAGCTATCACTTTAGGTTGCTTGTTTTAGATTGAAATGAAGTTTTTCTTCTGTAATAGGAAAAGACATTGCACAGCTTTCATGCAATATTTGGGATTAAAAACAAACTCAAGAGAAAGAAAGAAAGAGACAAGTAAAAAAGGTTGAAGGATAAGAAGTCCACAATGACAGCAAGAGGAGGGGAAAGGATAGAGTTAGACTAGGGACTCCTAAGACCTTGAGGAGGGGCTGATAGGGATCAAGAAGTATTTGGCCAGAAGAAAGGATAGTCAAAGAGGTAACCACAAAGAGTGGATTGTCTACAAAAGAAAAGGGAAAAGATTAAAGATAGAAAAAGAGAATGTTGAGCTGGCAAAATTAGTTATAGAGAGTAGAATTCCATTATTTAAGCAGTACGAGAGTGTGGGAAAAGGAGAGGCTGTTGACGTTTCTATGGAGGGACCGAGTAGCTTTTACGCTTTTCTGTAAGGAGCTATGCACTGGGGTATTAGAAAGGTATATCCTTTCTAGTGCATTTTTTGTTTTCGTCTTTCAGTGATAAATAATGCATCCGTCATTTCTACTCACTTAGATTTGGGAGAGAAACTGAAAATATTTTATTATTACGGTTCACTTTACCCTAAGACACATACTACCCTATTTAAGGGATATTCGATCAACATAAAAAAGGAAAAACAGAATGCTCCTAAAAAGCTCACCCTAAAAAGCCTATTAGAAAATACATTATATTTCAACACTCCCCTTCAAGCAGGAGCATATAGATTATATGCACCAAGCTTGAAACATATAAATTGAATTCTAGGCCCCCTTAGAGATTTGGTCAGAATGTCTCCGAGTTGTTCATTAAAGTTGACAAACTTAGTAACAAGTTCCTTGGACAACAACTTCTCTCTAATAAAATGACAATCAATTTCTATGTGTTTAGTTCTCTCATGAAACACTGAATTGGAGGCAATATGAAGGGTTGCTTGGTTGTTACAGTACAGTTTCAACGGCTCATTTTCACAAAATTTCAATTCTTGAAGAAGTTGTTTGATCCACACAAGTTCGCATGTAATTAAAGCCATAGATCGATATTCAGCTTCAGCACTAGATCGAGCAACAACACTTTGTTTCTTACTTTTCCAAGATACAAGGTTCCCTCCAAGTAAAACACAATATCCTATAATAGATCTTCGATCAATTGGAGAACCAGCCCAATCTGCATCACAATATCCTTCGATCTGAGTGCTTCCCTTGTTCTCGTACAACAATCCTTGTCCTAGGTTTCCTTTTACGTATCTGAGAATGCGAATCACTGCATTCCAATGGTCAACATGTGGATGTTGAATAAATTGACTCACAACTCCCACTGGATAAAAAGGATCAAGTCTTGTTATTGTAAGATAGATGAGTTTTCCAACCAGCCTTCTATATTTCTTTGGGTCTGAGAAAGGTTTACCTTGATCTCTCATTAACTTTTGATTCGAGTCCATAGGACTATCAATGGGCTTGCAATTTGTCAAGCCTGTGTCTTGAGTGGCCTTTGTCTTCCTTGTATAAACAAGTTTTTTCCAAAATCTTATAGCAGCTCCATCTTGAGTGGGTTCCTTCTCAGCTACTACACTTTTACTCCCTATTTCTCGTCCTAAACTTAAGTTAGGGAGCATAAGAAGATCATCTTAATTTCTTGCAGTCTGCCCTTTAAGATGATCTTGGTGGAAGTAACTTTGGTGTTCAAAAAAGGTGACATCTCTGGACAAAAAAAAATGGATAATGGGTGATAACATTTATACCCTTTGTGTCGATGAGTACCTATGAAAACACATTTTAAGGTTCTAGGATCAAGCTGACCTCTATCACCACTTTGCACATGGAGAAAAGAAACACACCCAAATATTCTTGGAATAAGATGGTTGGGTGTGGACACATTAGAATAAAAGGAGGACAAAACTTCCATAGGGCTTTCCGAAGCTAGAATACTAGAAGGTAGTCTATTAATTAGATAAGAGGCAATGAGAACAACCTCCCCCCAAAACATTTTAGGAACCTTATGTTGAAAAAGAAGGACTCGAGTTTGGTCTAGAAGGTGTCCATTATTCCTCTCAGCAATCCCATTTTGTTGAGGTGTTTTGACAAAAGGAAATAAGCCCATGATTAAAGTAATCTTTTGCATTATCGGATCTAATCCTCTTACTGCTAACACCAAATTGATTTCATGGAGAAAAAACGTTGAACCATGTAGCTAACTTCAGATTTTTGTTTTAGTATGAAAACCCATGTGACACGAGTACAATCGTCTATAGAGGTAAGAAACCAACGGACACCAGAAACATTTGGGATAGTTGAGGAACCCCACACATCAGTATGAATTAAATAGAAGGGAAAAGTGCTTTTATTATTGTTAACTGGAAAAGGAACGTGTTTCTGCATACCAAGTTCACACACTTCACAATTGAGACTTGCCACATCTTATTTGCTAGAAAGGGAAGGGAATATCAATTTTATCACCCTAAAGGAAGGATGTCAAAGGTGACAGTAACATAGGAAGACCTTTTACCTACTAGTCTTTACTGAATCATAGAAAAAAGAGGTGTTATTTTCCAGATCTGGTGGCAGATTTGGATGGTCCAAGTAATACAAGCCATTCCATTCTCTAGCAAGTGGTCCTCCCCAAATAGTTGTTCTGTAAAATACAAACAATGTCATAAAAAATACCATTACATGATATATCTTGTATGAGTTTTTTTACGGAAACTAAACTAACATACAATTTAGGAATATGAAGGACATTTTTAAGGGTTATAGATGGACTTATTTGAACTACTCCTTGACCTGTTGCAGTCATCAGAGAGCCATCGGTTGTGGATATTTTCTTGTTGCTAGGGCAAGGGGTGTAAGAAGAGAAATGTTTAGGTAGGGGTGCCATGTGGTCAGTAGCCCCAGAATCTAGTATCCAATATGGGTTAGAGTTTTTATCTAACGCATTAAGTCCAATAGAAAGGAACTCACCAAACGTACTTGAATGTGCCAGAGAACAACTACCTGGTGACTTATCCAACTTGTTGAGGAATGATCTCATCTGCTCTACCTCATCCTAGTTAAGTTGAAGCACTCCTCTTTTTCTTCATTGGTTGTGGCACCTATGTGTGCTTGTTCGCCATTTCTAGTGTTTTCTCCTTTTTTTCCCCACTCCTTGTTTGGGATCCCCAATCTCTACTAGGTGGCTTTCCATTCAGCTTCCAACATTTATCACGAGTGTGGAGAGGCTTGTTACAGAAGGTACACCACACTCCTTCACCTTTCTTCTACATTGGTTGTTCCCCCTTTTTTGAATCAACCATCATGGCCAATCCGACAGCTACCATGGCTGAATTTTCCATTGTTGGAGTTTCTAGCATTATTCCCCTTCTACTTTCTTCCCTTCTGACCATAGCCACTACTTCATTAATTCCTAGAATTTTTTCTTTTCCAAGGATCTGGACTCTCACTTGATCAAAATCAGAGTTAATCCCCACCAAGAAATCATAGACTTTGTCTTGCTTTTGAGCATTGCAAAATCATTTGAGCACTTGGCTTTGATGACCCTGAAATGGTCTAATTCCATCCACAAGGATTTGAGTAGATTGGCATACTTTGTAATAGTCTTGTTGCCTTCTTTTGCAGTAAAAGGCTTCACCTTCACATCATATATTTGAGTAACATCTTTAGCTTTTGAGTATGTCTGCTCCATGGCATTCCAAATCTCCTTTGCAGAATTAAGAAACATGCAAGTATCACGGGATTATGGAATTCCATAGTCATGCCATGATCATAGAATCCTCTTCATCCCATTTTGTAAATCTGGGATCTTCTTCTTTAGGAACATCTTCAGTCAAGTGGTTAGCTTTCCCTTTACCTTTCAAAGTTCGGCGAACAAATTGGGTTCATTTCAAACAATTCTTACCATCCAATCTGTAGGTAGTGTTGAGGTTCTGTAGTTGCTCCCGATTGCTCTATGACCCATTATTCACCACTTTAGTAAGTTGGTCTCTCATGCCCATACAGTCGTAATGCAGCAAGAAAGGAGAATACAATCCATATATTTTAGAGTAGAATCATATATTTTATTATGTAGAGAATACAATTCATATATACAAAGCTAGAAAACTATTTTAGGATGCATAATAATAGCTCCTAGACAACCGGATCCCTGTGATTCAGGGATATCCCCATTATTCACAATAATTATAATATGTTAAATATGGAAAAAAAATACAACTAATAAAACACAAAGATTCTAACAGAAATAATACAGCTAAAACAGATTCTACAAAACTCATCAGTCTTCTTAGTCATTTGCTCTATTATTGCATCTTTTGACTTCAATTTTGGAAACTAAAATACCAAAAAAATCCCTAATGTGTCACTGTCTCTGTTAAGAGGGACTTCTTTGGAATCAAAAACATAGCACCACTTTAGTGGCTTCAACAGCCACTACTTTCTCTACCACCTACAGTATAACAGGCTATTTAAAACCCCTAGCTTTCACCTACATTCCTTTAATCTGTATAAGAAATACTTTTTCTTAGATTCTTTTCTGTTTTCTTCCATTATCCCAGCCAGTACTCTTCTATTTTTTATCCAATTTGGTATGATGTTTTTGTAGTAATTTTAGAATCATCTTCCATTTCTTTCCCACAGTAGTCATTACTATGTTCTGTCTACTCCAATGTTGAGAGTGACTTTTTTCCGTATAAACTGTGACTGTTTACTTAAAATGAATTTCTTTAATTTTGGGCTATTTGTGTTTCTTTTGAGTATTTGCTTAAATTATTCAGTTTGCATATATTTAAAATAGTTGTCAACCCACTTCCTGCTATCCGATTGGGTATTGCAATTTCAAAGTTAGCCACTGTCTGAAAATGGTAATTAAGCATGAAACAGAGTGTATGTCACTTTGTTATCACACGAAGCAAAGAACTGTGCATATGTCAGTATATAACAGAAAACAGAATGTCTGTATGTACACAAAGGGGAAAAAGTGTGACCCTCCCTTTGTACACAGAACAAAAAAGAGATTAAAATTAAGAAGCAAACTAAAAGCAATACAAATGTAATGAGACTTTCAATGTCTAATTAAGAATACAGAAGAATAGAGAAAAATTCCATACTTTAGTTTGTTCTGTTAGTTGTATCATTATATACACTGTTTAAATAGTTATATATGATTTACAAAATAATATATTTGAAATGGAAGTCCAAAACTGGCAGAGATAAGATCAACAAACCTAAACATTAACCAAAGAGATCTTGTTTAACTACTTTATAACAAAGTATAAAACATGAAAGTGTACTTGTTTTATGCCAACAATCTCTATGAAAGGACTATTTGTCACCTCTACATGGACTATCCAACTTGTACAGTCTTGACATCTTCTCAATAAGAATTAAAAGGTATTGAACCTAGGCCTAATAAGTCATGCAGAGTATCAAAATGTTTCTTAACGAAGAAGATTGCATTAAATGTTGAATGAAGAGCATTTAGTACAACCCTCATCATCTACGGTTATCAGACGCAGCTCAACAAACGAAGAACTTCTCAAGACTCGATGGCTTGTAAAGATTTGCAATGACTATCTTCCAAGATCTTATAAGTAAAGGCTACCTTTGAAGAAGAAAAAACTTTTGCTCACTAACAAGCCAACAATGTTATAGAGATCAAAAATCTCAAGTGCAAAAGCCTTACAATTTAGGCTCTTGATAGAACATTATAGTGTGACTTAGCAACCTAAAAACGAGAACATTATCTTGAATTCCTCTTAGGGTGCAATACCTCTTTTAGTTAGCAACCCATTTCTCATAAACGAATGCTTTAGCCAAGAGTGACTATTATTTAAAAGAATACTCGGTGTCTTAGCCAGGAACTTGTTCTGAAAAATACTCAGTTGTTTAACGAGGAGTGGCTGAAGTCCCAAGAATATTTGGTTTGTAATTTGTAGCATTGTCTCCATCGTGGAACTTGATCATGTTGATCAAAAACTAGATGTAGTCTTAACACAAACCAATATAAGAAAAAAAGTGTAAATCTTTCTTTATCCTTAACTCTTTGAGATTATATATTGTTGGAACATCCCATCTAACAGTAAAGAAGAAACTCCTTTTAAACAAGATTTATGAAAATATTTGTTTACAGTGAATCTATCAAATGAAAATTGCATTTGATCATTTGATAAGACATTGCACTTACAAATTATTGCAAAAACTTTTAATACACAATTCAATCCTCTCTTATGTATTTGACATGTTTTCACCAAAACGTGTAATACAATATGGAATATCTTGTGAAACTTAGCTTGTAGTAACACTATATTTTCATAGAAACTAGCAAGCCAGGCAAAACTCTGCTTGATGGCTAAATCAATACTGGGAGAAAAAAGACATTTTCCAACAACTTGAGCAAAAGGAGAAATCAATTTCATGGATTGGACTTTGGTTAAAGACAAAGTTTGGGTGATATTACTTATTGTTAAGAATTGGACTTTAAGCCTAACTCAACCTCACAAAACCGGCTTATAAGATCAGGTTTATCTCCATTTATATACTTTAAATTGGTTTTATCTTTAATTGATGTGAAATTTCCAACACACCTCCCTTAAACCGAGGTATATACATCACGTGCATGGGACTAAACATTAATAGGTGGTCCGATAGTGATCTAATAGCGGGTGGAATAATATGCCCAACAAATACAAATCTCGTTAGGGTAGGTTTTAATCCATGGCTCTAATAATACCATGTTAAGAGGACTTTAAACATAATTCAATCTCACAAAACCGGCTTGTAAGGTGAGGTTTGCACCCACTTGTCGGACTTCCAATACTTCATGAGATCCCTTTTAACAAGTTCCTAAAATGTCCTCCTAGTTCTCCCGCTGCAGCTCAACAAATTTTCCCCATGCTATAAAACACACAATCCACTATCCTCAAAGTTGCCTCTAATGAGCTTTATTGAATCACCTTAACAAACTTCTGGTCATCCTTTCCTAAACCTATATTCACACACACACACATATAAGAACCGCCACTCATCAAATTACAGGAACAATTTTATACAAGCAGTAACCAAATTCTTAATGAACATTCCAACTGAGCTTGTTAACTGCAAAACTACTACTTTTCAGTTATTCTGAACATTCCTACTCAGCTTGTTATCTCAAATAATACGAATTAAGGACCAAATTGGCATAAATTAGCCAATATGAACCAATCAAGCCAATGTAGCTCCTGAACATTTATTCTGTCAGCCTTATGAAATTAATTTAGTTCAAAATTGTTGTAATTAGAGAAAACATCTTCTTAATTAAAGAAGATATCTATAGAATCTTCCTAATTAGAAAAAATAGATGTGTAATCTTCTAGATTATTTTGTTTCCCTATTTCCCTATTTTAGAAGATTAGATTGTTACAAATAGAGCAAAGGAGAATGTAATTGATATGATTGAGAAAAATAAAATCATTCTTATTTTTCAACTAAAATGGATTCATCCAACAAATAAAAGTGCACAAAAATATCACTATCATTGTTATCAACCATTAATGTACTGAAATACATTATCTGTAAAGTTATATGCACTAATAAAGTATTATTGAACATGGGGGAATTTCCAAGTACCAAAACTTTCAGTGTATCGGTCATGTATCACCCAAATGTCAACCCCCATTCAATCCTTCGCATAAGAGTATTTTTATCAAAATAAATAAATCCATGACAGAGTAAGAGAGCACCCAAATGTCAACCCCCATTCAATCCTTCGCATAAGAATATTTTTATCAAAATAAATAAATCCATGACAGAGTAAGAGAGCAAAGAACACGTGTGTTTCTGTAGAAACAGAAAATAAATATGTAGAGGGAAACAACAAGAAGGAATGATCCAGATCAGATATATAGACATCAAATGAACACTGAAAGAATACAGGCAAACAAGAATGTAAATGTAGACAACATGCATACCATCAGAGCTTCAGAAAGCCCTTCAGCAATTGCTGCATCATTAAAACCACCACCATTAAATGGTATAGAAGATAGCCACAAGAAGAAAACATCTGGATCTCTAGTCCAACCTGTCCGTTGCACAAGGCAACCTGCATGCAATGATGCTCAACAAAGTGAATATACTCAATAGACTAGTCAATTGAATATAAATTCACCAGTGTAATATCCAGAGCTCAAGCAGCATATTTCAAGAGATTGTATTTTCAATAAAAAGTGTGTAGATAAATTTTGTCTACTTTCTAGTTTAACTTCCAATTAAGAAAAAAACCAGACACAATGCAAAAATTTTATATTTAGAAACTATTTGTCCTTCCAGACACAAAATCAGCAGAAACTTTAAATTTGGAAATTATTTTACCTTTTCTGTTTTTTTTAATATGTAATAAGAAGTGATTTGAAATGAACAACTATGTGCAAATTAAAAAGAAAATGAACTGGCAAGGGATAGATGCAACAATATTACTTTAAAAATTTTGTAAACAATCTAAATAAACAACCAACATGTAACATGTAACATGAAAAAAGAAAGCTAGCAGAACTATACCAGAATAACATCCATGAGTATTATAGGTGATTAGAGCAAACTCTACATTGGGAGCCGACGACTTCTGCCAAAAGAAGGGGGAAATGTAAGATTAAGAGATAAAACCATATGATCATCATTCAGTAAGATATAAATAATATTACATCTACAAGTATATCATCAAATTCAGTTCTGACCTCTCTGAACAATCAATAATTCCGTAACAAAACCTTTTTACTGTTTGTAAATAATATTACTAATATACATAATAGTGTTTTTGTCACATCACAAGGAACTTGAACTTTAGACTTACAGCATAGCTACTACTGCTGGCAGCCACAAGGAAGGAATAATTTAATTATTCTCTATGTTTATGAAAATAGCCAATAAATTCAATAAATAAGATATAAGACAACTAAATCAGAAGTGTGAATGACAAATTACATACTAGTATATTCTTTTACTTTTGTCAAAGATTATGAAATTTTCCAGAAAGCAAAATGTGTATTACCTGCCCAGTTGAATCGTTTACACCAAAAGACCTGTACAAATAGCATAATTGGTTAAGACAGGCGATGACAGTATATAACCTTTAAAATAACCTCTTGAGTAAGACAACATGAGAAAACTGAAATTTACATATAAACAAAAAATAGAAACTTTTGGCATAGTGCGCAATGCATGGTTTACCAAAGTTCAAACCAAAGCAGGTTAGGAACATGACTATCTATTTTTAGCTAAGACTTCTGTTGAATTCCAGTTCAAAAACTATTGTTTACAAGTACAGGACTAATAAATATATTGTCCAACACTTTGGCACTTGATCAGACACCTTTACCTACTTACCATTGCAGAGCAATCACTTTCATTCATTAAAAAGAAATTGGATTTTTTAATTCTTGGTGAACTCAGTTTTGTAATTTGTCAGAGTTAGAGCAGGTTCTTTCAGGCCTTCAGCAGAAACAAGAAGATGACTTCTTGCCCACATGCTACCAATTGGTATATTTGACTGAAAGGAATGATTGGATATTTTAAGTGTTCTACCCTATCTTCAGATTTCTTGTAGGACAGGTTATTTTGAGCTTCTTTTGAAATATCTGTCCATGGCCTCTAAGGGACAAGGTCAGAGAGCACTATAGTATTCTTATTTTGGTAGAATTTGGTACAAAAAGGAAATTTTATTAGTGAAATATGAAGAACACAAAAACCCAGGTGCAGATAAGAAATCCTCCAACGGAAAAATAGACAAGACAACACAGACTAAAAAACTTAAGGATGTAATCAATCTTTCTAAGTCTTGGTGACAGCAACCTCCTTGGAACAACCATGACCTTAAGCAACAATAAGGAAAACAGCAGCTTCCTTTTACATGTTCTTTTTATGTTTCCATCTAGGAGGGTATATTGTCATCAACAAAAAGAAGAAAGGTGTTATTGGTCACCTATGGTTGGAGAGGAACTTTTCTAGTTGAGTACACCATTTTATATATTTATGCAGCCAATATGAAAGTATTAAATTCAAACAATGAGCCTGAAAGTTCATCTTTATAAAATTCTGATAATGTTTTGGTTTATAAACTTTTAATATATATGTTTGACAAGGTTTCTTTTTACAGTATGATTAGGAACCGTAATTGGTATCCCACTTTTTTTAAATATTCCTTTGTGCAAAGAAACCTTGTAATGATTACCATTAGTTCAACTGCTAGGATCAAATAGCGTCAACAAAAGGTCATGGTGTTGGTATCATTGCTCCTAGAAACTAAAATGACACGAGTCCTCCTTCAAATAACCCAAATAAAGACATCAATACTTTATTGTCACTAAAGGCTAAAACATCTCTCAAACCAGAAATTCGAACCATGGTTGAAGTAAAAGCTATATTACACCTTAGAAAAAGAAATCAATACTAAGAGCAAGATTTCCCTAGAGCAACAACATGTTCTTCTCTTTCCAAATCAATTAAAACCACTTTTAGCATCACACCATTAAAACCAAATTCAGAACCTCCACACACACGCCAAAAGAATAAGAAAACAGAAATCCCTAATTTTTATCGAAAGAAAAAAAAAATAGCAAAATTAATATTAAAATTGGTGAAAAAGAGAAGTGTGAACCGAAACCTGATCATCTTGTCGAGATAATCCATAAGAACAGTCTCCCAATAAGGTCCCATAGCAGCAGTACTTTCTACGACAACGATGAGCTGGAACTCTGACATCTCCAAAACTCTAATATCGATCTGGTCTCGCAGAGAAAGTTTAGGTCTCGAATCTTAACTTATATCAGAAATTGATCACTCATGTTATAGAATTTGTGTAGGAAATTCAATACTCTTGTCACAGAAAGAAGCGCCTTCAATCTTTTAAAAAATAATGAATATTCACACTATTACTTGAGAATTTCGGGACTGGCCAGGCAGTGACCATCAAGAAAAAGTCTTTGTTTGTTCGCTGTTTTTGAATCTGATTCCTTCAGATTAACTACGATGCACCAAAGATAAAAAAGAAAAAAGCTAGAGTCGTTTGTTGTTGAGGCATGTCGTTTCTGTTTGTTGGTTGTCGTTTGTGTATGCATGTCGCTGGTAGCTTTATTTAAACATTTTTAACCAATGCCCTAGAAATTTGTTAAGGAACATAGTGTTTGGAGTCTGATGGAGCACACAAAAATAAATAGGAACTCATCTGAATGCTCAAGGAGCAAACATAATCTAAATAAAAATTGAAATATAAAAGAGTTAGAAAAGAAAAAAAAATGTGCGAATATTAGAGGGGAAGATCGTGTCATCTATGTAGCATGAAAGACACTTTTACACCATTAAATAAATTATATTTTTAACCCGTAAGAATGGATAAATATGTTTCTTTTCTCTTTGTAGTTTTTTCGAACTTAATTTTGATTCTTATATTTTAAAATTGGTTAAATAATCCTCACATTCTAACACACTTGTGTATTTAGTTTTTTATTAATTTTATGATGATAAAAAATTATTACTAAATATTAAATTTATTAATAAAGAATTATTAAAGATAGCAAAATGAGCATATTTGTTCTTTTTTTCATCTAGTTTTATCCATAAAAATCAATTGAGGAAGGTTGTTCTTTATAATTAAAAAGCAAGATGAATTTTATTTTGAAAAAACAATGAAATCAACTTATTCTCTTTTTCATTTGTTTTTTTATCTTTTTATATTTTTTATAAATTTTTTTTAATCTCGTTCTTTAATCTTTTCTTTATTTATATATATATCTTCAAAGGTATATTAATTGAGGTTTTTACCATGTAAATATTTGTTGTGAAGAATCATATGATGATCATATGTAGTATATTAGGTTTGTTTGAGTTCTAATATGCAATGTGATGGGTTTTTGATGATTCAAGTGACATAATGTATGTATTGAGATTTGTTCATAAGGGTATGTGAAGCTTGAATGTATGTATGATGGATTGGGTATGTTCCCTCGTGATTTAAGGTTGATATATGTGTGTTTTGAACATTTGAATTATGTCCAGGATGTGTTTCGATTCAGGAATAATCGATTATAACTAGTTATAATCTAGGTTTAATCATTCACTAAGTCCCTATTTTCACGTGGAATCTCAATTTAGTCTCTTTCTTTCTGAAAATCTTTGGATCCCAAATTTAACAAAATTGTAACAATTGGATCCTTTCCGTTAAATTAACTATAACGGCGTTAGTAGTCATTTTATGTGGCACCTAACGTGGATGAGTGAGGTATAACAGATTAAGGCACGTGGATAATTGAATTTTTAATGAATTATAAACCAAAATTAAATAAAACGAAAATGAAAGTTATAAACATAAAATCGTATTGGGAATCATATTATATCGAATTAGGGATTGAGATTGTTCTGAGTTTCTCTAGGGTTCAACAAAAGCTCAATCCATTTCAGAAATTAGGTTATCAATTTGGGGATTTAGGGTTTCGTTTTGTAAATTGGGGTTCTTTGCTTTGAAATAGTGGTTGTGCAAAGAGTGTTATTGTGGTATAAAACTTTCTTCCTATAAGAGCAGTGGTCGAGCGAGACAAAAAGAAGACCACGAATGAAAAAGAGAAAAACAAAAACAAAGAGTAGCAGGTGAAGACTAAATTAAATAAAAAACAAGATGAAAAAAAATTTAGCCATATGTCTCTGCCAAACGAATTCTAAATTTTACTTTTATTAAAAATTGCTTTTCAGAATGTGATTTCTAGAAAAACTCTATTCTGACGGTAATAAACGCACAGTACATATGAGAAATAAAAAACGTAAATTAATGAAAAAAATCTACCTAATTCTAAGGTCAGAAGAAGCTACAGTTCAAAAAGTGAAACTTGCTGGTCCTTTTGCCTCACATGGAATAGATGGTCCCTATATTCATTAACTCTTGAACCTGGATGATGTAGTCACTTGTTTAGTTCTTCTGATGGCTTCCAACGCAGTCCGAGTGTTATCGTTTTGCTTTGAACTCCTTTTTCTCATCCTTCAACTCCCTTTCTCTTTTGTGCTACAACCTGGCACGACCCATGGATTCTCAATCGAAGAAGCAATTGTTTACGATCTCCAACTTGCTTTCCACAAAAACCAATTAAGCTCTAAGCAACTCGTTGAATTCTACCATAAACAAATAGAAATCCAACACCATGTTCTAAGAGGGGTGTTGGAGTTAAACCCAGATGCTCTGGCATATGCAGACACTGCAACTATAAATCCCCAAATTGATACCCTAATTTCTGAAATGGATTGAGCTTTTGTCGAACTCCAGAAAAACTCAGAACAATCCCAATCCCTAATTCGATATAATATGATTCCCAATTCGATTTTATGTTTATAACTTTCATTTTGGTTTTATTTAATTTTGGTTTATAATTCATTAAAAATTCAATTATCCACGTGCCTTGATCTGTCATACCTCACTCATCCACGTCAGTTGACAAATTGACTACAACGTGCCACATAAAATGACCACTAACGCCGTTACAGATAATTTAACGGAAAGGATCCAATTGTTGCAATTTTGATAAATTTGGGATCCAATTGAGATTTTCAGAAAGAAAGGGACTAAATTGAGATTCGACGCGAAAATAGGGACTTGGTGAATGATTAAACCTATAATCTATTATCTACACATTGCTTTTAAGTGTTGTTTCGGGAATAATCGATTATTTGAGACGATAATCAATTATCCTTTCACATGTGATGAATTTGGGAATTTATTGTGTCAAAACCACTGAAATAATCGATTATCTTAAGTGATAATCGATTATCACGGTGTATTTTGTGTAAACGTGACCTTTCGGGAATAATCGATTATCACTTATGATAATCGATTATCACTTATGATAATCGATTATCCTAATGTATTTTTACTAGAAAAGTGTATTTTTATGAAGAAAGAACGTGGACCAAGCTTGGGGAGCTAGAATGTGATGATAATTAGAGAATAGGATTTGTGGTTATGTTTAGGGTCAGTTTTGATTGGTGGTTGAGATTGGAGCATGAGTGAGTGTTGTACCTAAGTATGTCGTTGATAAGCATGAGAGTGAAGGATAAATCTACTAGTTGTACCTAGTAAATCCTGGTTCTATCTACGGATATGTGCTTCCTTTTGCCTCGTGTGCAAAGGAAGGGTTGTTCGGGTATTGAACCTTCCTTGTATGAGGGTAATGGTGTGTTCCTTGTCCTTGTGTGACAGGATTACTGGTTCCTTAACTGAATTACGGGACTACTCGAGCAGTTCTGTAGGGGAAACTATAAATTGGTCTGTAAGAGCAGCTACAAGCGGGTGAGGTAAGGTACAAGAGTGAGATTGACTTTTTCTACTATGAGGTTCATGGTACAATGATGCTCATGGTTTTATTCATGACTAGGATAGTCATGATGGTGATGTATCTATGATGATGATTATTGTATTGGAGATGCTCCAGGTGATGCTATGTTGATAGTGGTGTTACTATATATAATGGTTATAGTAAGTATTTGGCGTAGGTGCTAATGAGTGGATAAACCAAGAATCTATGTGTGAGATGTTAGGAATGACACCAAGGGTTAGGAAATCAAGGATCGAAGAACAAGGACCGAGAATTGAGTAATTCATTGTAATTAAATTGTCATGCTGGAGAATTAGGAATATTATTGTTATTACCAACGGGTATGAGGTGGTTTATGATTGATATATTCGTGTGTTTATATCTTATTATTATTATTATGATTGTTTTATAGATAGCTTAACTTATATACATTTGTGTTTGTATGTTATAAATGAAATTATCGATAATGATCGTATAATGTATTATACGTAAGTAATATATTTTTAAATATTCACGAATATTTATGAGTATCCATAAATTTTAAAATATTCATAAATTTCTTCTAAATAGATATCCAACTACACCAAAATAATAAGTGAATATTTTGTTACATATAACATATAAATATTATTTGTGAATATTTTGTTATATCATGTAAAGTCAACCTGTTTTTATCCTTAAGTACTATAACTCTACTCTATAACTCTATAATTTTTTAATCAGACCACTTTTAAAAATATAAATGTTTAAATACTTAATTTATATATATATATATATATATATATATATTTTTTTTTTTTTTTTTTTTTTTTTCACTTTCATGCGCCGTATGTGAACCCCAAATGAAAGTGATTAAGTCGATAGATGATGAAAGAAGAAGCTAAAGAGTACGGTGTATTATGTGATACGTGGGAAACTTAGGATCATATATTACATGTTTGTTTTTTTAACTGTTCTAAAATAATTATTTCACATTTATCGTACTGCATAAAAATAACTACATATTTAACTATTTATATAAAATATTATTCTTCACTTTGTTTTTTTTTACTTGTAGTGTTTAATAAAATTATCCTACTTTATTTTATATAGTTGAGTTGAATGGAGAGTTTTATTATTTACAATCATTTTATGTATAAAAACTCGTGGAGTTCAGTTACAATTACGAACAAAATTAACTCAAAACTGCTATCATTAATCTATATTATTATAAAAAAATTCTTTTATTTGGTATTAATATAATTTTTTAATTTACTTTTTAAGTTTACCTTTTGTTTTTTCTAATTTTACTTTTCAGGTAATCGTTCTTTTTTAAATTTAATAATTTTTTAAAATTTAATTATCCTTTTTAAATTAAATAAATAAAAATTATCTATAAAATAAATAAAAATAGTTTATAATAAATTGTAAAATTTATTTATATAATTATAACTTTTTTATTAAAAAGAAAGGAAAGTTGACGTGTGCTTTCATTTTTAACATAAAAAGATATATTAACTCAATCGTTGAAAGTTTGAAAAATTGAAGATAAATATGATGACAATAATAGGAAAGAAAAAACTATGGAACCAAAAAAATAGTAACTAAATATAATTAATAACGGATAACCGTAGTCGCTGGTGGATGAGCGAAGCAACAAAGGTTCAAGAATGGCAACGTTACAGTGCAACTGCAATTCTATTGCGCTGAACAAACCCTGCTACCCCACACAAAGAAGACTCTTATTGCAACCCTTTTCTTCATCTACCCGCTTGGTTTCAAGAACTTCAATCTGCACTAGTTACAAGGCCTCAACTTCAAGGTATGTTTTTTCTCCCTGATCAGTTTTCACTCCGTCTTTGTAGTTTTTGATTGGAGGAATATTCAATTAATGATGCGGTTTATTTGCAGGTGGCGTAGTGTTGTTTCTGCTGTTGTCTCAGAAGAGAACGCTGTTGGCTCTACTTTCTCTCCAGCTGATGTCTTCAAACTCACATATTTAGAGGTAACATTCTTTACTTGTGTTAGCTCAGCTAAAAAGAAAAGTAATCGCAAGAGTTTGAAAGTAATCTGTTAGGAGTTAATTCCTAATACTGGAGAACGGTCTGCAGCCGTTGGTGGTATTGATAGTGAAATAAGGTTCAATACAATAGTAACACTAAACCGGTAAAAGTAGCATAACGTAAATGACACTAACGAGCTTGCAGCCACTGCTCACTCCATTTGCTTGACACCTGAGGAGGAGTATGAAGATTAGAAAGGGGTTTTTCAAGAGAGGGGAGAGAGAATACTATGAGAGAGGAAAATTACAACAACTTTCCTTTCAGACAAAGTCATGTAGCCGAGTATTTGAGACTCTCCTCCTACTGCTCTTCCTTGGCTCCATGATTCCAGGATCGGTTGCCACCTGTCCCTTCCTTGTAACTAACTTTGAATTTATCTCATTGTGCACTAGACCTTCCATGTGAGCATACCTTTCAGCATTTGCATTAGTAGCCACTTCAGCAATATTTTTCTTCCTTACATAATCCTAAAAGGGTGTGTTTGATTTCTGTTTTAAAGACTGTTTTTAAGTTTTCAAAATGCTGCCAAGTGAAGTTGTTAAGGCGGTTGGTGGAGGATGGTGCTGGGCACAGAGTGTGGAATTGAGAGAGAAGTTTAACAAGATGGAAACATGGAAAAATGGAAAGACATCTATCAGTTGTTTTTGTTTTTTTTTTTTTTTAAATACGTGTTTTGGAAATAATTTTCACATCTTAAAAGATCTTGGATGAGAAGTTGATTGTTAAGTAATGTAGAATTGTTTTAAAACCAAAAAGTTGTAAGAGAATCGAACATGCTCTACATTATTGTTTCTAGAATTTCCTGTTTAATTCTTTCAATAGAAGAAATAAATTGAAAATAATGTAGTATTTTGTAGTTATTATGATACTGCTTTGCCTTTTCAAGTTTAAACAGAATTTTGGCTTGTTTTACTCTTTCCTTTCACATGGGTTAAGTGCTGGATTTAGGGAAACAGTTGGCTCTGGAATGTGGGTGGGACAAACATATTGGTTGATCCAATTTTGGTTGGTAACTTGGATTTTGGAATTCCTTGGCTATATGATGCTGCTAAGAAAGTGTTAAAGCAATTCCAGGTATCTTTTGATGGATGCTAACTAGTTACTAGTTGATTGTGTTACCTCTACGTTATGCCTGTGTGTTGTTTTGTCATGTACTTTAACTTCAGCTTGTGGAAAATTGTGATCTGGCTATAACTGTATGCTTTTGTAGTGCAGCTCAGTGATCTTCCGGAAATCAGTTGCTTACTCATTACTCAAAGCCTTGATGATCACTGCCACTTGAAGACCTTAAAGCCCTTCTCTCAGAAATTCCCAAATATTAAAGTTATAGCAACCCCTAATGCCAAAGGCTTGTTGGATCCTCTTTTCAGAAATGTAAGTATATTTTCTTCTTTTTTTTTTTTTCCTTACTTTTCTTTTCTTTGGATCATGAAAACGCCATTGTTTGTGTATTTGAATTTGAACCTTTGGTTTAATTACTTCATATTGATATATCCAATCTATGTAGTTTGATTGCTCATAGATGTTGATTAAAGGTTCTTGAATGATACAGTCATTTTATGTAGCTAATTAAATTATTATTCCGTACTGAAGTGGTTTAAATTGTTACAAATGAGAGCCTACACTGATGTGTCCCCGATTTATTACACTTTGGAGGACTGGTATAAGAACATTTGGTACAGAAGCTCTTTCTTAGTATCCATTATTCAATACCAAGACAAAGTGTTGGAACCTAGACCTTCACATTTGAATGAAAAACTTTTTGTTTCAGATCTTTAATTATTTCATAACAAAGCATATATCCCTTGTTTGAATATTTAACCAACTTGAAAAAAAATTAAGCCTTTTTGCACCTTTTTTCTCATTTTATATATCAGACTCCTAGAGAGAATCCCAGAAAGACATTTGTATCCTTTTGTGATAGGTTGAGTATCCTAGAAAAGTGCACTCATAAGACTTATTTTCAAGTTCATGTTTATTGTATGCTCTAAGAAAGGGAAAACAAGAACAGCCAAAGGTCTTGTGAAAATTATAATCTGGTGACTGTTTAAATAGAACAAAATAAGGGACATCAAAGTTAAGAGAGGTTGTAGAAGTCTATTAAGGAGATATAATGTTGTGGCAAAGGCAAAGTCCCAAAACTGTCTAGGCCGAGGCATGATTAAGAAGAGTTAGACCAAGTTCAACTACATGTCTATGTTTTCTTTCCACTACATTTTTGGTGATAAGTATGGGGACAAATAATTATGTAATAAAAGCCATGACTGGTAAGCTACGAGTTTGAAGGTCTAAACTTGTCTCCCCAATCTGAAGGTTAGCCATAGCCGTGAATTTATGAATGGCTTATGTTTACGAAGATATATCCAACTAAAGTTTTAGTAAGCATCTGCAAATGTTATGTGATAAAGATAACCATTTGTAGAAGGTGTACATATATTTGAGGGTCCTGAAAAGTCACGAGACACCAATTCCAAAGGATCAGTATAAACAGTGTTAGACAGAGAAGAAGGAAGTCTATTAGACTTCCGAACACAACAAGGAAAAGAAAACTCTTGCATTTTTATTAGAAATGGGTATATTATAGTGTTGCATAACCATTTTTAAAACATGAGGATTATGATGGCTAAGTCTAGCATGGTAGAGTTTGAGAACTAGATGTACAACAAGAATTCACACTTGTATAATTATTTAAATTAGTAATGAAACAAGATGTAGGTCCAACAGAAGAGTGTTGTAGATGAATATTTGGCAAGAAATACAAACCATCAAGACCAACAAAACATTGCACCAAGACTTCATTGGTAACCTGTGATTTAACATCACCATGTTTATGATGCAATTCAGAGAATACATAGTTGTCTTTAACAAGTTTACTTACACTAATAAGCACCTTCATCTAGAATCCATATAGATGCAATGTCTTGAAAAAAGAATGAATTTTATTATTATCATTCATATCTATTACATTCTTCTTATCTCTATTTTTAACAATCTATTGGAAGTCCCACATCGACTAGAGATAAAGCCAATTTATAACATATAAGTGGAGTGCAAACCTCACTTTACAAGCTGGTTTTGTAAGGTTGAGTTAGGCTTAAAACTCCACTTCTTAATATGGTATCAGAGCTATAGTTAGAGCCCATCTTAACGAGATCTATGTGAACATTCTATTCCATCCTAGCGAGATCTATGTGGAAATAAGGAAACAATATACTGAAAAATAAACTAGAAGATCCTATAGATATTTTCATAAGGTATGTTGCGTGATACGTCAGAGTGAATTAAATCAAATGGAGAAGTACTTTTTTTATTACTAATAGGATAAGATGCACAATGGTGTTTTGACAACTGACAAATATCATAATCAAAAGACTCAACAAACTCCTTGGTAACAAATGGGGAAATAAGGACTTGATAAGATTGAATGAAGGATGCCCAAGCCTTTTATGATGTAACCATATTTGGGAATTTGCCCACGTCTCAGATGTAGCTAGCTTGTTGAATCATGATTTTTGTTTTGCTTTGTTCATTAGACTCTAATAGATACAACCCACTCTACTCCTTAATAGTTAAAATCGTCTTCCCCATGACAAGTTCTTGAAAAACACAATATGTTGATAAAAATGTTATTGAACAATTTAAATCCTTTATGAGTTTTTGCACAAAGATAAGACTATTGGCTAATTGTGGAACATGTAAAATATCCTTTAATACAATAGATGAGTCCAAAATTATATTCCCAGAACCACATATAGGTATACCCTGACCATTCACAACTATAATAAGTTGTTCTCTATTTCTTTTACCATATGAGTCAAAGGACAGACGAAAAGGTATCATATCATCAGTTACTCCTGAATCAAGAATCCAAATACCTTGAGACACAAGACCAACCATATTGAGACAAATTTTACTTTTCATGAACAAAGTAGATGATCCAGAGGGCTTACTTATTGATTCAACCATTGCTTTCAAGCACTCGAGTTCCTTCTTATAAGTTTTCATATAAAGATATGGTGGTGGTGAGGTACTAGATTGATTGGTGGCTTCCTATTTTGAAATAGTAAGATTTACCCATCTTTGAGGAGACCCTTTGTTATTTCCTATGCGCTCGAGAACATCATTTCTTCCATGGAGTTTGAAGCATGTTTTCTTGGTATGTCTAGATCTTCTACCATGTGAACAATAGTCTCCACGATTACCTTTTTCAAACAACTTTCCTCCTTGTTCCCTTGTGGACTCCCTTTTCTAGTTGTCGTGACAGTGTTGGAGATCCCCCTATCAAGCATGACAACTCTCCTAGTTTCTTCATCTCTTACCATAAAAAATACTTCTGATGGGGATGTTAATTTTTCTCTTCCTAAGATTTGTACTCGGATTGGGTCGTAATTCAGGCCATGGAAAAAATTAAAGATTCTTCCTCTTTCCATGGGCTACAATGAGAAAAAGGAGTCGAACTCAAAACTCATATCTACTCAAATCTGGGTCAAATGGGATGTCACCGATCTGTGGAACAGACTCAGGAGACTCTGACAATCCTTTCTATGACAGCAGCAGCGAGTGGGTCTCGTCAGAACTATGCATGTGGACTACATGAGTCGGCGACGATGGTGGCGCGTAGCGGTTTGTGGCGGCGTCTTTCCCAGAGCGATTTCCGGCGTTGTGTTCGCTGAAGTTGGGCACACGTTTCTACCATATCAACAACCCCAATGGCTACGGCAACAACCACAATGGTCAAACAACAACAGCGGTGGTTACTGTTGCTCTTGGATGTGGCATTCCATGATTTATGAGATAATAGTAAAAGCTGATAGGAGCTCCCAAGGTCAAGAGTTCTAATACCATCTTGAAAAGTGAATGAATTTTATTATTATCATTCATATCTATTATATTTTCTTTACTTCTATTTGTAACAATTTAATCTTAAAACAAAAAAAAGAAAACAATATACTGAAAAATAAACTAGAAGATCCTATATATATTTTCTTTAATTAGAAAGATTTTCCTCTAATTACAACACAACGCAAGATCGAGTGCTTGAATTAACTATCATAGAAATAGGTTGTGATGAATCCTAGAGGAGGTCTGGTCTTTTTTGGATTCTAGTCCAAGTATTAGGATGAAGAAAATTATTACGGTGAATAAAGCTTATAGGAGAGTTGTTCTGCAAATTTTGGTTATTCTGAAAAATGTTATTGGGTAGATGGATCTTGTAAGAGTAAGAGAAGCATGAGGCTAATAATGTTCATAAAACCAATAGTAACAAAAAGATTTGGCATGTCTACATTTGAGACACACTTGGCACTGAAAATTAGAAAAGTCCTCTGCAGCCTCGAGTACCACCTTGTTGTCCACTGCGACCAAAGCCACTACTACATCCAGAATCACTTCGTGAATTAAACTAAGACTAAATTTTCAAAGTGTTGTTGCTTAGGTCTATGGAACACGCACACACATTTGTAGATGAAAGTAATTGTGTATTTTCTCCAATACCTTGTAGGAATGAATACTGCCTAAGATACAAGAAAGAGTAGATGAAGAAAGCATCAACAGAAGCCAGGTTAGAAGCAATTGATCTTGATGTTCCTAACAGAATCTGCAGGATTTTCTGTTCTGGTTGGATGATTTCTTTAGTGAGAATCATCATGGTATCAAAAGATTCACAACGAAATGATGTTGGTGTGATTTGATAACTGGTTCTACTTGTTGCTTTCATAACATGAAATTGGAATCATCGAGCTTTTCCAGTATAGGGTAAGGAAAGGTTTTGGGAGTGAAAGAGGTGGGAAATGGATTGGACTTAGGCATATTTGGGTCTGACTGAGCTGTAAATACAATATTAGAAATCCTTAGAAAAGACTATTCAGAAGAAAGCAAGAAAAGCGAGAGAGAAATTGAATCTTTTTTCTCTTGATGAAAGATACGTACAAATACATTTAAGAATTTATACAGTGGATAGGTGTTACAAACAGGTAATGACAGCTAGCATATTGTAACTGTAAGCTGTCACCAGTAACTATACAACTAACAAGAATAACAAACTTCCAAGCGGATGCAGTTGAGATCTGCATCTCTTTAGCACTACTCTCATTCTAAAATCTGTTCAGGGGTTATTGTCAAACACTTCCAATTCCAATCCTGCTGATAAGTTAGTAGTTGTTAAAACAATCAACCTTTTTGAGTGTACAAATATGAAAAATAGGGTTATTTTTGGACCGTAGGGGAAACTTCAACCGATAGACCACTGTTCCTAACATCTCATCTTTGTGGGGCTCATAAAATTCAGCAGCCAATTTGGGATATTTGTGTCACACTGTTTTCTGCGGAATCTTATGCCTCAAGAGAGGCTTAATCATACCTCAGGATTGAAAACTCCTCTTCCTGTCTGTGCATATTTCTTAACATGTCTTGTGTGTCAATGAATGTATTATCTGTGCACAGAGGTGGTTTTTTTCACTTTCGATCCACTTCTTCTATTGTTGTTTCTTCTTTTCCCCAATCCTTCATTTAGATGTTCTTTACCTGACAATCACCTACCTTATTCTGCTCTTAACTATATCATGTCAACAAATAGCATGAACTAATTCGGTTATAATTGAATAATTGGTTTACCATTTAAGTTTTCACATTGTTTCAGTTATTTTCAGGTTACGTATTTAGAACCTGGGCAGAGCTCTGATGTTGAAACAAATTATGGTTCCAAGATCAATATTAAGGCTACAGCAGGACCAGTTCTTGGACCTCCTTGGCAACGTCCTGAGAATGGGTAAATAAATACTATCAAACCTTTTCTATCATATATATATATATATATATATATATATATATATATATATATATATATATTTTTTTTTTTTTTTTATCTGCGTTTTGTTGGATAAAATTAAATTTAGGATAGTTTAGTAAGTTCGTTTGAGTCTTTGTTTTTAATTGATTTTGGGTCCAATAATGTTAGTTTGATTCTGATACAGATAAGATAGAGACTGGTAGCTTTGATTTTCCATTATTAGATTGGGGTGTAATATTATTTTATTGTTGATGTAGATAAAGATAGATTAGGTAGTAGTATTTAGATTAAGTAGTTGATATATTATCTTTTGTTTTTATTCTCTGTACTTCGCCCAAGGTCTTATGTCCACCCATTTAAAGGATGCCATGGTTCAATGGAAAATCACCACAGTAAATTTCAGCACATCTATTTCTTTTGTGTGTCATGGTTATTTTTCTACATGTTTTAGGTTCTGTATCCCCTTATTTGTTGATGTACTAACCTTTTTGTATTTTCATTGAAATGCAGTTTAACAGACTTTAATGGCTTTGTGCTGTTTATGTCATAGGTATCTTGTTACATCCCCCCAAGGTCAATTGTCTCTCTACTACGAACCCCACTGTGTATATAATCAAAGTTACATTGAGAAGGAAAAGGCAGATATTGTAATAACGCCAGTCATAAAACAGCTTTTGCCCAATTTTACCTTGGTTTCTGGACAAGAAGATGCAGTGAAACTTGCAAAGCTGCTTCAAGCCAAGTAAACTTTTGAATTTACAGGCAGCATCACAATAAAAAGCTCTTAATTTTATTTTGTCATTATAACAAACTCTAAACAATTCATTCACAAAATATACTGAAATGGGAAAGATTGTTAACTGTGAGAAAACGTGCAGGCAGAAGGCAGTAATGGTGGAATATTTTTCCTTGATTCCAAAGCAAAACAACACATTGTATTTAAACGAAAAACGTAATCCTAATTTAAGGAAATAAATCTACTGAAATAAAGGAAATAAAGTTCTTGAATAAAGACTCTAGATTAGGAGCAAATCTACCAAATAAACTCCTAATCCCAAACCCCTTAATTTTGGGGATTTCGTACAACCAAAATCTGTATTTATTACACTATAAATGTACAAATTTGCATCCACATTTTGACACCCCCTCAAGGTAAGGAATAGATATCCTCAATTCTCTGCTTGCTTGAGGTTATGGAAGCTTGAGCTATTGAGTCTTTCTGTTATCACATCAGCCACCTGCAGCTGGAAAGAAATGTATGACATGGATACTAGACCTGCTATTTTTCCCTTATTGAAGTGTCCGTCTATTTCAATATGTTTTATCTTGCCTTGCTGAATGAGATTATGTGCAATGTCTATTGTGTTACCTTATTATCATAGTAGAGCTTCATGGAACCCTCCAAATTAATCTTGCCACTACATTTTATTTTTTTCTCCTCCTTGTCACTAAGTTCCCACCTAAGAAAGTACAATATTCAGTTGTTGATATTTTATCAACAAGAGAACCTACTTAATCAAATCACTGTAGGCTTCAATATTCTGGCTTCCATTCCTTTTGAACAATATTCCCTTTCCATGGTTTCCCTCCAAGGTGCTACAAAATTCTAAAAGCAGCTTGAATTGGGTTATGACACTCATTGAAGGGGCAATGTCTGGTTAGGTGTGAGTAAGGTATATTATTTTTTCGACCAGTGTATGATACATCCACGTGTCTAGTGTTAGTTCCTCTTCAACTTTACGTAAATTTTTTGCTAGTATATGAACATTCCTTTGGTAGAGTATGCTATTTCAATCCTTGGGAAATACTTTAGTCTTCCAAGCTTTATTAGTTCAAATTCTTGGACTAGTCTTTGTTTCAAGTATTCCTTCTCTTTTTCATAATTTCCAATCACTATAATATTGTCAACATAAACTAGAAAGACTATTACTCCTCTTTCCCTGAATGTTTAACAAACAAAATGTCTCCTTGGCTTTGTTTGAAGCCCAAACCTATCACAACTTCAGTAAACCTTCTAAATCATGTATGTGGTGATTGTTTTTGTCCATACAATGCCTTTTTCAATTTGTAGACAGTATTGGCAGCAGTTTTCCCACTTTATCCAGGGGGCAATTCCATGTAAATCTCCTCTTCAAGTTCCCTATGAAGGAAGATATTTTTTATATCAAATTGTTGCAAGTTCCCACCACAACTAGCAAATAGAGATACTATCACCCTGGCTGTATTCATTTTTGCAGTTGGAACAAATGTTTCCTAGTAATTCATTCCATAAGTTTGAGTGAATCCCTTGGCTACTAAACTTGCTTTGTACCTTTCAATGGATCTTGTGAGGCTTGATTTTATTCTATATACCCATTTGCATCACTTGAAAGAATTAAACATAAAAGAAAACTTGGAAGAATTAATATGAAAGAAAGAAGATTTTTAATCAATTGATTGATTTGAAACAGTGCATTAGTCTTTATATATAGAAAACTCTAACCCTAAATTAATAATTACAGAGAGATCTCCAAAATCTTCTAACAACTTCTATTAGGTTCTATCAAGGTTGGGAATGTGAGATCCCACGAGTTGCTGGGATAACAGTTCTTCACGAACCAAAAAAACATTAATCTCCATATGCTAGTCTTTGAGTGAAAAGCAAGGTTGTGGGCAATAGGCAAAAGGCAATAACTGTGGAATTATTTTCCTTGATTCCAAAGTGAAATAATACATGTGTATTTATGATGCAATAAATGTACAATATTTACATCCATATCTCCTTGATAGCTTCTAATACTAGAACTTAAATGACTACATTTACATAGAAGTATCAACATTCAAACAAAGTATTTGCATGAATAAACTTTTGCGAGCTGGGAAGCAGGAAATTCTATTCTAGGTAAAAGGTATTTCCCATTTAGGGACAATAAATCACTAATGCAAATTACATCATTTAGTATTTCTTCTTTACCCCTTCTTTAATATTGTTAGCTAGTTATGTTAAAGGTTTAAACCCTTTTTTGGTCCCTAAGTTAAGTTCTGATGTTCAGTTTAGTCCCCGCTTTTAAAAATGTCAACCTTTAGTCCCTATGATATGAAAAATGTATCAAATCAATCCTCATGACAACACTTAATGAACAATAAATCATAAGTTTTCATACCTAGGTATCCAATATTTTGTGATTTGTTAACGGAAGGTGTTATGAACAACAAATCACTTAATGAAAAATGAATAGGACTGATTTGATACATTTTTCATATCATAGGGACTAAAGATTGACATTTTAAAAACGAAGACTAAATTGAACATCAGAACTTAACTTAGGGACCAAAAAAGGGTTTAAACCTATGTTAAACTTAGAGAAGATTGAGCCAAAAAACTGTCTCCCTCTTGTTGGAGAATTTTCATATAAATACAAATTATTACAATCTTATCAAGCTGATTTTCAGCCCACTAAACAAGCTAAACTGTCATATATACATATACTACACCTAATTATCCTAATTAAGAGAATAACTGTTACAAATAAATATACAATTTCATATTTTTTGCCATTCATTCTGTTGACAAGTTAAGTGGTTAATAATTCCTAAATCGAAAACATATTTAAAACTCATTTTGGTTATTTACCTATAATTTTGGTTCCTTTGGAAGAATACTTTTGAAGTTAAGCTCAATTTAGTGATTTTGACCTTTTATATTCTCTTGTTAGAAGTGTAACAATATTTAATATTCTTCTTAACATAAATGTTCTTTCCTTGTTCGATAGGTTCATTGTGCCAATGAAAAATGGAGACCTGGATAGCAAAGGGCTTCTTGCCAGCTTAGTTAGTGGTGAAGGATCAGTCGAATCATTCAAGGTTAGCTTC
The DNA here is from genome assembly GCF_000741045.1 of Vigna radiata var. radiata. Classification (NCBI taxonomy): domain Eukaryota; kingdom Viridiplantae; phylum Streptophyta; class Magnoliopsida; order Fabales; family Fabaceae; genus Vigna; species Vigna radiata. The sequence goes on from NC_028361.1 coordinate 18,753,986, forward strand.
TTCTTTTAGAAATAGAAAAAATATTTTATTCTTCTCAAGTATTCAGAATAATAGTAGATAGGGTATTTAGGCAGAATTAAATGATTGATTATGCTATAAATATGGAAATAAATAGAAAAAAAAAACAAATCTCCAAAACATATGGAACTGGTTTAATTCAAATTTTTAGCTTTAGAAAAGTTACAATGAATTGAGACAAATTCCTCTAACTAATCCGACACCTTCTTCAACTTAGTGCATAGATATGTTTCATGCCAAACTTGCTCACAAGAAGCTAATGGTTACGTCTAAGAATCCCTTTGGTGGGAGGGAATATCAGTCACTTATTATGCAGTTGGAATGAACGACATATAAATAACTCTTTCATTGACCTTCTCTTTAGTGTGGTCTGAGCTAGATTTTGTGTTATGCTTATTGCTGCCTTATTGTGGCAACATAGCTTAAACAGTAGACAAATGGGGTTCATAACTCCTCAAGAATTCTTTTCAGCTACACATGATAAGGCCAACTTATATTATATAAGAGGGGACAAACCTCACCTTACAAGTTAGTTTTTATCAATTTGATTTAGGCATAAACTCACTAAGAAACATATGCCAAGTGTAGTCTTCACGTTTCTCAGGATCTAATAGACAACTTCAACATGTTCCTCATAGGATGAATGCATGAGTTGACTTACTAGGCTGATTGCAAATGCAATCTGTGGTTGAGTATGTGACATGTGTATTGGTTTTCCTACCAACCTTCATTAACTAGAAGTGTGCATAGGTTCCCTACTTATTGGGTGATGAACACTTCGTAAATTTGGGTTTGGATTTTGAAATGAGTTGGGTGAAGTTTGAAGTATGCTGATTTGCATCCAAACATACTTATTTCTTTTAGAAGATCAAGAAAAATACTTTGAGAAAGGTCAATCCCTTTTTTCAGCATGTTGTTTCCATTCCAATAACTATCTTAAGAATCCCATATCCTTTATCTCAAATTTTGGAACAAGAGCCTCTTTCAAGCTATTCATTTTTGCTAAGCCATCTCCTAGGGCAATTATGTCATCCGCATATTGCCACTTCATCCCCATCAAATATCCTTACACTACAAGAGCTATTGTTCATTTTTTGTTAAAGAGGTGGTAAGTTGCATTGCATGATATTCCATATGCTATTGTTAGAGATATTGACCTAACCTTTTTTAGCCTTTTTTGGAAGGAATTTTTCAGATCAAATGGTACAATACTAAAAATGAGTATTGCTTACCATTTAGAGATTGATGGGCAAGTTGAGGTGTTCTAAATGGGACGTTAGGGTTTTGCTTCTACATTTTGGAGACAGTTCTAGGGTTACTAAAGGTTAGAACACACCTTCTATGTTTCCTCTAATCACCTTTCCTTTAGAGTTGGCCCAATCTCTCTCTCGAGCACCTAAACACCACCATCTCATCACCATTAAACCACCAAATCGAGCCATATTCCACCACTCGTGCACCACTTCACCATTGGAGTCTTGAACTTGGCTTGAGTCATATAGTTTGTTAGGAGCCCTCCCATTATTATGTCAGAGAAAAAAAAATGTCTTTTGAATTAGACACTTCTCCAATATGTGTTGGTATGATTGTTGATGTCCAATAGATGTTGAACATAGGGACATGCCATTTGTGAGGCATGTTGGAGCTTCATAGACAATACTAGTTTTAAATGGGTAAGTGCAGACCGTTTGAAATCTTGTGTGGTAGAGCTCCACCTTCTTTGGCCAGATTTGTACCAATGGAAATGGTTATGGAAACTGTAACACAAGATTTTATGATAAGAGATGAAGCCCTCAAGAGGCTAAAATTTCATTTGGGTAGAGCTCAAGGACAAATGGTTAAATTTGCTAATCATCACAGATTAAAGTAGGTGCTTGGCTGTACCTAGAAATTTGCTCTTATAGACATACTTCTATGCTTATAATGTTACACCCTGTCAGCACATGATTACGGACAATACGTTGTTCTCAAACAAGTGGGATCCGTGCCTTATTGATTACAACTTCCCAAGACTTCCTACACACATCCAGTTTCCCATGCATCTCAATTGAAATTAGCAGTAGGAACCCATCAAGCAGAGAAAAAACTACCAAATAAACAGCAGGCACAAGTTTTTGTTTGTTTTCCAAGCCAGATTTTGGATAAGGATGAGCCAATACAACAAGTGATGGTGCAATGGCAGGAGGAACCTGTAGAAGCAGCTATAATGGAAGACATTTCCACCTTACAAGACAAAATTCCAGAATTTAACCTTGAGGACAAAGTTGTTAAAGCAGCTGCAGATAATGATAGGTAGAGAAGTAATGAGAACGGTTGGAAAGTGTACAATAGGTAGACGTTTAAGAATAAAAATAGTTAGTAGGGGGGTGAGACTTTTTGATGAAGTCTTCATACTCTTATCTTGCAGGGTGTTGAGATGGGAAGGAACTTTTTATCCTAGTAATGTGCCCTTTACAACATTGATATATATATACCATTTCTATAAAGTCCATAAAAAATTTATCACCTTTGGGATCTAACAATAAGCCTATTAGAGCCTGGAAAGAATGCGGACTGAGTGAACAATGATAGAGAAATTGCTTGAGCAGGAATCTCTTCTGGATTTGAGAATAGAATGAAAGTGTCACTTTTTCCATTCCTTGGGTGCTGTCAAAATTACTTATTTGTGGGGATAACTTTGAAGGGACCTCATAACTTTCTATTTTTTGTTCAATCGTCTGCTAGCTTGATCATCTTTACCTTTTTCCAGCTAGCTCATTTCCCCAAGAAACAAAAAGCTTGTTTGTGAGTGATTGTTTATGGTTGTTTGGTTCTATACAAGTCCTTTTTATGTTTATCACAGGATCATATACATACAGCAATTCCATTTTCATTTTGCATTTAAAAAAGAAATTTAAAACATAAAGAAGATAGTGTTTCTCATATACAATTAACAATGAAATTATTGTTACTTTGAAAATAATTTGTTTGAATAAAATCGTTTTATGTACGGAAGAAAGTAAGAAAGAAAAATAGAATACGTTTCTCAATAAGTTTATGCAAAAGTTATAGAAATGAATACTTATTGTTATATGCCAATTGATTCTATCTTTTGAACAATTATGAATGCAGGAACTTTTATCAAAAGAATTACCAAATGCAAAGGTTGTAGAACCTACTCCAGGAGTACCAGTGGAAATTTCAGCAAATTAAAGTTTTAGTAATTCTGGTCCCCATTCCCCTCTCTTCATTTTTGTATTTGGGACCAAATGGAACAACACTTTTTTCAGGCAAAGGATACATTATTTCATCCCAGTGATTACTTCTTCCCATTTATATGTGTTACATGTTGAAGATACTATGTACTTGCTGATTTGATTGGGATATATATATCCAAGTGGTTTATTACTATATCTTTGAATTGCACTCCTCTTAAGACATTAACCAAGGTATTATTAGCAAATGGACAAAGATTCTCGGAATCTGATAATAGATATGGAATAAATTAGGCAACTTGAATGACCACTCTATTGGCGATATCTTTTTCAACATAGTTTTAGATTATTTCTTTCCAAAATATAATTAAAATTAACATTGTATCACAATAAATGTTGCTAAATGCAGATATAGATATTCGATTTCAATCTTCATCATTCCTATGTTTGGTTAAGTCAAGCAAACACAGGTATTTTAAATTAAAACATATTTAAAATACGTTTTAGTTTAAATTTTTCTATAACTCTACGGACGTTTATAAAGAAATGAGAGTCGAGGATGAAAAGACTTCCAGTTTTCTTTCCTCTTCGGGTATGGGACGCTCAGATTTTTTATTTATTTATGGGTATTGCTTCTTGCACTCCCACATTAATAAAAAAAACTAAAACATATACTCCTCTCACCACTGTTATAATTTTTACCATAGTCACGATGTTAGCAGTTTGAATTATATATATATATATATATATATATATATATATATATATATATATATATATAATTAAATGTATTTGAATTATTATACTATTAGTAAAAGTACTAAAGTAATTTAGTTAATTATATTTATAGCTAATAAGATATATGTTATAAAATATTAAAGCAATACAGAGACACCCTCTCAATGTATCTTTCTCTCTAATTTCAAATCTACTATAGTCAAACACACAAAAAGAACAATCCTCTTTTTACAACTTCTATGAGATACCTTTCTCAAAGAAACCAAAACTCTACACTCTCTTCTTGGCCACTGGCAACATGGAAACCACAATCCACAAATTGCAAAATCAACACTGGACTAATTCAAAACACCTAAAAGTGCACATGGTGATCAATAAATGAAAGCACAAAACAATTCCTTCAAGAATCCTTTGAATCTTCCAGAGTAAACGTTTCTTTATTCTTAGAGAATGAACACTACTGCAAGTTTTAATCTCAACTAACTTTGTTAGATTATTAACGATAACATTACAAAAGTCTTATTAATGTAGAGAGTTATGCGTCAATATAAAGTTTTCTCAAGTTGATGCATCTTAATCGATTACAATATTAATGTAATCGGTTAAGCATTTAACACTGCTATATAATAATTACATTAAACCCTAAACCTTAAACCCTAAACCGTAAACCCTAAACCCTAAACCCTAAACACTAAACCCAAAAACCCTAAACCCTAAACTCTAAACCCCAAAACCCTAACCCTACACCCCTAAACCCTAAACCCTAAATCCTAAACCCTAAACTGTAAACCTTAAACCCTAAACCTTAAACCATAAACCCTAAACCCTAAACCCTAAAACCCTAAACCCTAAATATTACACCCTAAACGCTAAAATCTAACCCTAAACCGTAAACCGTAAATCGTAAAACCTAAACCCTAAACCCTAAACCATAAACCCTAAACCCTTAACACTAAACCCTTAACCCTAAACCCTAAACCCTTAACCCTAAACCATAAACCCTCAACCATAAACCCTAAACCCTAAACCCAAAACCCTAAAACCATAAACCCTAAACCCCAAACCCTAAAAACCTAAAATCGTAAACCCTAAACCCTAAACCGTAAACCCTAAACCCTAAACCTTAAACCCTAAACTCTAAACCCCAAAACCCAAAACCCTACACCCCTAAACCCTAAATCCTAAACCCTAAAACCCTAAACCCTAAACATTAAACCCTAAACGCTAAACTCTAAACCCTAAACCATAAACCCTAAAACCCTAAACCCTAAACCCCGTAAATCCTAAACCCTAAACCGTAAACCGTAAATCCTAAACCGTAAACCCTAAACCGTAAACCCTAAACCCTAAAACCCTAAAACCATAAACCCTAAACCCTTAACTCTAAACCCTAAACCCTAAACCCTAAACCGTAAACCATAATACCTAAACCGTAAAGCCTAAACCCTATATCCTAAATCGTAAACCATAAACCCTAAATAGTAAACCCTAAACCGTAAACCCTAAACCCTAAACTGAAACCCTAAACCCTAAAACCCTAAACCCTAAAACCCTAAACCCTAAACCCTAAAACCCTAAACCCTAAATCGTATACCCTAAACCCTAAATCCTAAACCGTATACCCTGAACCCTGAAACCTAAACCCTAAACCGTAACCCGTAAACCGTAAATCCTAAACCCTAAATCATAAACCCTAATCTGTAAACCCTAAACCCTAGTCCGTAAACCCTCAACCCTAAACCGTAAACCCTAAACCCTAAACCTTAAACTGTAAACCCTAAACCTTAAACTGTAAACCCTAAACCCTAAAACCGTAAACCGTAAACCCTAAACCCTAAACACTAAACATTAAACCCTAAACCCTAAACCGTAAATCGTAAACCATAAACCCTAAATTCTAAACCCTAAACCTTAAACCCTAAACCATAAACCATAAACCCTTAACCCTAAACCATAAACAATAAACCCTCAACCCTAAATTCTAAACCCTAAACCCTAAAACCCAAACCCTAAAACCCTAAACCCCAAAGCCCTAAACCCTAAACCCTCAACCCTAAACCGTAAACCCTAAACCCTAAACCCTAAACCCTAAACCCTAAAGCCTAAAACCCTAAACCCTAAACCCCAAACCCTAAAAACCTAAAACCGTAAACGCTACACCTTGAATCGTAAAACGTAAACCCTAAACCATAAACAGTAAACCCTTAACCCTTAACCCTAAACCCTTAACCAAAAATTCTAAACCCAAAACCCTAAAACCCTAAATCCTAAACCCTAAACACTAAACCCTAAAACCTAAACCCTAATCCCTAAACCCTAAACCCTAAACCTTAAACCGTAAACCCTAAACCGTAAACCGTAAATCGTAAACCCTAAACCCTAAATCGTAAACCCAAAATCCTAAACCCTTAAACCCTAAAACCGTAAACCGTAAGCCGTAAACCCTAAACCCTAAACCCTAAACCGTAAACCGTAAACCCTAAACCGTAAACCGTAAACCGTAAACGCTAAACCCTAAAACCCTAAAACCATAAACCCTAAACCCTAACGTAAATCCTAAACCCTAAACTGTAAACCTTAAACCCTAAATCTTATACCATAAACCATAAACCATAAACAGTAAACACTAAACCGTAAACCCTAAACTGTAAACCCTAAACCCTAAAACCCTAAACCCTAGATTCTAAACCCTAAACCCTAAACCGTATACCATAAAGCCTAAACCCTAAACCCTAAACCCTGAACCCTGAACCCTGAAACCTAAACTATAAACCGCAAACCGTAAATCCTAAACCCTAAATCATAAACCCTAAACCCTAAACCCTCATCCATAAACCGTAAACCGTAAACCTTAAACCCTAAACCCTAAACACTAAACCCTAAACCCTAAACCCTAAACCTTAAAACCCAAAACCCTAAACCCTAAACCCTAAATCGTAAACCCAAAACCCTAAACCCTAAATCATAAACCATAAACCCTAAACCCTTAACCCGAAACCTTTAACCCGAAACATTTAACCCGAAACCCTAAACCCTAAACCCTAAAACCCTAAATCCCTAAACCCTAAACCCTAAACCCTAAACCCCAAACCCTAAAAATTTAAAACCCTAAACCGTAAACCGTAAACCCTAAACCCTTAACCCAAAACCCTAAAGCCTAAAACCCTAAACCCTAATTAAGCATATAGCAAACAAGTATAAGTAAAGGCACGAGTTTTAATCGATTATACATATAATGTAATCGGTTAAAACTTGCAGTTTGCCATAATTAAGCATTTCTTGATATCTGATTAATCTAATTGATCACGTAAACACTGTAATTAATTAATTCATACATATATGCATCGTGCAAAGAGTTTTATCATTCAAAACCATGAATATGCATACCACATATATAAATTCATGTATAACCACAATAAGTATGCAAAACAAACAGTTCAAGCACAAACAAAATTATAAACTTTGCATAATGTGTGCAAGAAACTATTAAAACATTTTTGTAGTTGTCATCAGCAAAAACAAACAAGGCTTATTGTTTAGCTTTCACATAACTCCCCCTATCAACATTATGTTTTATTTTATTTAATAAAATAAATTTTCCTTTTTGCTTATTCTGTCTTATTTTATTTATGGATTATATAAAGGGGCTTTCCCTAATTTCTTTTTAATTATGATTAAAAAAGGGAGAGAAATATTTTTAAAGGCTTAATTATATTGATCTTTTTTCTACTAAACCCTTTTCTTTAAGTTATGTATGAGTTACAGACGAGTATAAGTTACAAAATTTAAAGAGGTTTTATCATCATAAAAAAGGAGGAGATTGTTAGCACAAAGCTGAAGAGAAGAAGTTTTGATGATGTCTTAAAGTCAAGTCTCAAGTGCTCTTGTTACAAGAAGATATTCACGAAGACTTGTTTTCTATGTTAAAGATTTTTTAATTTAGTAGTTTAATGTATAGGGTGTGGTTTATCTTTGATTCTATGTATTGTTTGCCTTAGGTTGCGTTTAAATTTGTTTTGAATTAAACTTCATTTTATACTCAAATCGATAACCAACTTATGATAATTAATTTTCAGTAATCAATTATGACTTGCCATAATTGATTGTCACGAGCAATTATGAGAATTTTCAAGCAAGTTTTTGATCGTTGTGCATTCATTGATGCATAATCAATTATCATAAGTGGCTAATCGATTATTACACGCTAAATAGCTGACAACAGATTTTTGGAGGTATCCTTGAGTAAGATCTCTATAAATTAGATTGAGACTCTTATTCTAACATACATTATACGAAATAAGTGTATTTTGAAATTCTTATCTGTTGTGTGTTGTGATAAGCGTTCTAGGGTTTGTGTAACCCTTGTGTTGTGCCTTTGAGAACTTGGCATTGGGCATAAAGTGAGAACTTTCACTGGGAGTGCGATTAAGTGTTGTTGTTGCTGAGTTGAAAGTTTGTCATCCTTTGTGAAGATTCAAAGGAGGTGTTCATCCTTTGTGAAGATTCAAAGGAGGTGTTCATCTTTCGTGAAACATTCAGAGGAGAGATGTTCATCTCTTGTGGGTTTCAAGGGAAGCGAGTTGCATCTCTTGGGGTAACAAGAGGTGTTCTAACTTTAAATTATTTTATTTTCTTTGTGATTGTAACAGTTTTTTGGTTTATACTAGTGAAGCATTAATTCTCGATTGAGATTAACAACTGGATATAGAATCCATGTGATCCGAACCAATATAAAAATCACCTGTGCCATTTTCTCTCTTGCTTACTCTTTAAATTGTTTTTAAGGAATTTATATTTACGGGAAAATTATTAAAAGAATGATTTGTTATAAGAAACCAATTCACCCCCTCTTGGTTTGTTGAACGCGCTAACCATTCTACTACACCGCTCTAAAACAGCTAAAGTATGAAATTACGAGAAACACTAGAAGAGGGGTTGAATTGTGTTTCTGGAAATCTTTTTTGGCGTAAATACTAAATTATGCATACAGGCAAATATGTCCCTTTTTCCTTTCAGTTTTGTTGGTTTGAGACGTTTTGCATTCAATGCCATTTAATGCACTTTCGGAACAACTATAAACATTTCAATATCTCATTGCTCAAACAATATTTGATCGTTTAAGCATTCTAGTAGAGACACTTAGAAATTCATGATGGTTTCATCAATGGATGAAAACTTCGTTTAACATGGGGTATCGTTTAGCCTATGCAAGACGTTTAGAGCAGATTTTACCTTTTAGCACGTCTACCAAAAAACATCGTTTTATATATCTTAGTGAGAGCTCATCTAGCTTTGTTTAGCAAAGTATAGTACAAATGCGTTTAGCAAGACTCACATACAACACATTGACGCATTTAGAGGGAAATCGTTTAGTATTGTATCTACTTGTGTATTAGCGTGTTTACTAAAGTTTTGTCTTTCATAGGAGGCCTTTTCATTTAGCAATATGAGTTTTACAAAGATAGTACTTTGTTAATCATCTATTTGGCTTATAGTATAATTTATTAGTCCTTAAGCCATGTGAAGATGCTAAACAATCTTGATCTTCTCTTAGCAAACTTCATTTCTTCTTGTAGTACTATTTGTTGCACAACACCATCGTTTTGTATTATATATCTTTTTAGGAATGAATTATTGTCTTTTAGGCTAAAGATATATTCTTTTATTTTACAAATATTTTCTTTGAACAATACCCGCTACAAGGCATGTGTTACTTGATTGATTCTTGTGCTTAATGTTTTGTTAGTTTTATTTGGACACTTCTTATGCTCCTTACTTTGTGATTGTATATTTTTAGGCATAGTATGTGTAGACTTCTTCTATGCTTCTATGTTATTTCAGCTCATCTCTTTTGTTGTTTAACACCTTATGTAACTTTAGATGCAATCTTGATTTTTACCCTGATTTGGCTTAACACATAAATGCTTCTAATCTTTAGACGCGTTTCTTTTTAGACATCTTTTTCACGCTAAGTGGGTAACTAGATGGTTTATGCCTAGATGATTTTGTGATGTACATTTTTTAGTGTTCAAACGTTCTTTCTTTTGTAATCATTAAAGAATGTAATTTTATTCTTTTGTTTTTTTTTTTTGTGTCTATGCTTTTTTGACATCTAATTACTTAAGATTATTTTATTTAATTTTATTTGTTAAACTTCTAAACCAGATATGCTTTAGACGATTCACCCTTTCTCTTAGACGATCTCATTTTTCTCTAAGACGATATTTTCTTAACAAAGTACATTATTACTCTCCTAGAATCTCTAGGAACCTAATTTCTCATACACCTTTTATTTTGGTGGTTCTTAAACAATATATCTTAATCATGGCTCAGTGTTTATGATGATGAAATAATTTCAATCATAAAAAGATTAAATTATTTCCATTACGAGTGGGTCTGGAAATCCCAACTACGTAAACCTCGAAACTATCAGTGGTTTTGGGGAACCCTCACAGGTATCAGAAGTTTTGTAGAACTCCAACAAATACCAGTGATTTTCATGAACTCTCACAAGAACCGACAATTTCAAAGAACCCTGCAAGTACTGACAGTTTTTAAAAATCCTTGTAAGTAGCGACAATTTTTAAGAACTCCCATAAATAACGGTGATTTTAAAAACTCCTGATTGTGCTTTTCCTAACAGTTTTCTTAACCACGGTAAATATATTTACTAAGAATTAAAACCGTGAATAATGTAGATAAAATCTCATATTTTTGTAGTAGTATGATATGCAAATATACAATTGAATTCAACCGCATTCGGCTAAATAATATTTGAATATCTATAAGATCTAAAGTACAAACGTTTTTGTTAGAATATATTAATTAGTTCAACACATATATATGTCATATGCAATGCAAGCTACTTTGTTGTTTGTAGTTTCTACTAGCTCATAATGCAGGGGATAAATTATTGGAACTGACAGTGCAACTAATGAGAAACAGTTTAATATGATGTTGTGAGGAGTTAGCTGCAAGTACATTCACAAAAATATAGGGTTTCAACTTTCATGATTGAACTTGAACATTGACAAAAAATACATCATATTATAATTATTGATCTTGATCACCAATGTCAAGTTTCCATGACGACAAATCCATCATGTGCTTAATTGTGAGTGCAATAACACGAAAAGGTCGTAAGCTAGTTTTGATGTTGACAACCCAACAACAAACGTTTGATTATTAATTGTTAGGTTCTAAGTGTTGATAGAACATTACCATTTTCTCTTCCATACTAGTTATGATTTGGTTAAATTTCGGACATTTGAAAAGACATTCCCCCAATCCTCCACATCTAAGTTATGAAACACATGAAGGATGATACACACTAACTTTTTTCTTAATAATTTTTTTATAATAGATCACGTATTATTATTTTATTAGTTTGTAAATATGGATCAATCACAAACTATCACATAAACAGTTATAAAAAAATTATTAAAACAAATTGTTATAAAAACATTTTTTCGACCGATATATACCCTTTTCAGATATGACATATACATTACTTTTAGTCTAGATTTTAATTTTGATATGCCATGTTTAAGTAATAAAGCAACATTTGTTAGAAGATTTTTAATTTTTCCAATGTTGAAAAATACCTTATTAGATTTGGTTTACTTAACTTTTTGAAAAACAGCTTTTAGTAAAATTTTATTAAAAAAAAAAATTAGATTACTCATAAAAAATCGCGATAAAAAATTAAATATTTTATTGAAAAATAATACCTTACACTTTTTAATGATTTAATAGTATTTTCAGTTTTTATATTTTTAGCAATTATTTAATAGTTTTATTCTATTTTTTTTATTCAAGATAGTCTCCATATTTTTCTAAAGAAGAATGAATGTGATTTTTCACAAAAATATAATTCTCACAAATAGAGTGACAAAAAATTATATTAAACATTTATTAATTATTTAAGAAAATTTATGTAAACAGTCATAATAATATGTTTTTGTTATTTTTAAGTATTAATTCTTAGCAATCCGTGTATTTTCATTTGTTAATAATTTTTTCATTAATATTTGTTATGTAATAAGAAGTTGATAGTTAAAGTCTATAATATTGCAATTAAAGTATTTCATAGAAAAATTTATCAGTAAGAAAATTGAATTATAATAAAGTGTGCAAAGAAAAAAAAAATAGAGAATTGACAAACATATAATAAGAATGGATCAATAATTAAAACAATAGTGAATAATCAATAATTGAGTATAGAAATGGAACAATCACATCCCCAGACAAATATGAAACAGAGATTTCCGTATAGAAAAGATGAAGATGCATCTATCTCCATTGCATAATGAGTTGTCAACATGCATATAAAAACCTATAATTTCAAGAACTCTAGAATTACTTTTTATGGAATATTAATTATTTTCCATCATTAAATGTATATAATTTTCGGGAAATAAACGTTCAATTATTTGTATACTTCTCATGCAATAGTTTGTTTCTTTTTTTCCCGAAATTACAAATTATTTTGCGTTTTCTTAAGAAAATTATTGATTGAAAATTCTAAGTTAATTTCTCTTATGATAAATCAAAGTGTAGGATAGGAGTTAATTAAGGATTTATTTTTAAATTATTTTTATTTTATTTTTAATTACAATGATAACAAATCATTTTTATTTTCACCTGTTCGAGAGTTTATATAAAAGCATTGAAAATAATAATTTTATATGATTATTTAAAAATATAATATAAAAGGGATTTTTTAATTTTAAAGTTAAAAACATTAAAATAAAATACTTTCCAAAATCAAATAATTCCAGTAAAATACCAATACATGTTAGTACTCATAGAAAGTAAATTAATCAATGTTTTATTAGTTTTCTAAATTCATAAATATTCTGAAACAGACTAAAATTAATAAAGAATAATTTACTCTTAACACCAAATGTTTAAAAAAATCTAAAGAGTGCTTTTGTACTACATTGTCATGATAACTTGTCCAAAATAATCAAAGTTTATATTTTTCTGAAATTATTCTAATGTCAACTTAAAATTCCATATAAATACTTAGGATGATGATATTTAGACAATATTTTTTTTATAACATTTGAACATTGATTACGTGTCAATCTGTGATTGGTCAAAAATTACTCCATAATAATGTTTATAATTATTATTATTATTGATTGTAGAATGATTTTTGACCAATCACAGATTGACACGTAATGAATGTTCAAATGTTGTAAAAAAAAAAATGTTGTCAAAATGTCATTATCCAAATACTTAATGGAAATAATGATGATCAGAACAAAAATGGACATTTAATTAAGGTGCATCAAATCCAAACGCTGTAAACATCTAGAGTAGGTGTGATCCATTTCAAATTTGACTAATATATATATATATATATATATATATATATATATATATATATATATATATATATATATATATATATATATATATATATATTCTCAACTAGTATTATTAAAGATAAGAAAATATATAACTAATTATTAAATTTATTTATCTATGCATCTCAATTTTTTAAAGTGTCTCCTTCTAATGTATCCATATAAACACTATAAATAAAAAAGTTCATTCACAATTATTGTACAAAAATATTTTTAAAATAGGTCTATATAAAGGAAAAGACTCTTATACATGAATTACAAATTATTTTAACCTCTAATTCGTAGTTAGGTCAATAATTTTATATTTGAAGTATTATTCGATTAAGAGTTTAAAATTATTTCAGAGTTTTATATTTTAATAAAAGTTTTAAAAGTATAAAGACAGCACTTAAATTATTCTTAAACCCGACTATATAAAATTATTACATATTTGCGAAAACAAACTAATTTTATTAAATGCAATTTTACTTGGATTAACTTTCTGTATTACTTTTTGGCACTTTTCTTTTCTTGTTTGATAATTGAGACAGCTCGGTAATAACATAACATCTGGCCATTGAATCCACAGTAAGGAAAACTACAAGCTTCCAAATGTTTTCCTTGTGATCCAACTTAAAAAAGCAATGCTAATTAGTGATATATATAAATTAGTTGTCACACGCATAAATATGTGGTGATCATATATTTCCCACTTTAACCTGATACATATATTACAAATATTTTTTGGTAGAACTAATCTTATTCAACCATACTATTATAAAAAATTGACTGAAACATGATTATTTCTTCATTTATTAAACTTTTATTGTGTCTTAATGTTTTTTAAATGATTTATTAGTTTAAAAGCTTTTTACATGTTTGTAATTGTTAAGAAATGAACTTTAAATATATCTCTCTCATGTTGTAATATTGATAGGTTCTAATCATATTAAACTTTAAATCTAATTCAATCTCATAAAACCAGTTTTTTATGATGAAGTTTGCATCCACTTATATATTTTAAATTCTCTCATCTTTAATTGATGTAGAATTTCTAACAATAATAAATTGAACTTCTTTTTTGTTCGATTCATTAAAAAGAAACACCAATGTTGTTTATAAATCGTAGAGCAGTCAAAATGGGTCACAACCCGCGGGTCAACCCGATCCGTCACAGGTTCGAGCCGGGTTGCGTTTGAAAAACACAACCCATTTATATGCGGGTCAGATTTCAACCCAGCTCATTTAGACCCGGCTCATGCGGGTTGAACCTGTGGTGAACTGGGTTTGCCCACCAACCCACCTACCTAATTTTATTTTTTTAATTTATTATTTTATTTATGAAACCCTAAAAAATAAAATACTTTCTTCGCTCACTGTGTATACCAAAAAAGTAACCTCTGCTCTCACAAATCACTCTCACGTACTTGCTCTCATTTGACGGTTCTCTCACCCTCACTTCACTGAGATTCTTCAAGGAGCAGGTAAAACACCCTTCCTTTTTTCTTCCCTTTTCTCCACATTTTTGTTTTCTCACTTCTCTTTCTTTTTTTTTTTCAAAAACCCTATAAGGACAAAAATAAGGGTTTGCGAATTTATTTTTTGTTCTGGGGGATTTGAAGACATGGAATGATTTTTTTTCATGTTCTGACATGCTTGTATGAGATTTTGTTCATTTTATTTAAACAATTTGAGTATACATTATTTGAACAAGCTCTTTTTGATATCTTTGAATTTGGGAAATTATATTACAGATTAAAATATTAACTTTTTGTTGATGTTATTGAGTACTGGTTCTCTTTTTTTTTTTACTAATATTTTTTTTATTGATTGTCCGAATTGTTCTGACATTAGAAAAATCTTTATTAGTGAATTTGGAGACAACAAGAACAAGGGTCAAGGGTTACAACAATATTAATGTGATCAACTACATTCAGGTTGGTTTGACATTCAGGATGATTCAAGAGAGCAAAATATTGTGAATTTATCTATTCAAGATTCTAATATCGTAAATGGATAAGGAACAAAAAATGATGAATATAAGAAACTTATTTGTATGTTTTTTATGTTTGTTTTTGGATGAAATTTGGATTATATTATACTTTTTATTATTATTTTGAATTGTCTTTAACATAATTTTTTGGGAGTGAAATTTGTTTAAATTTAAATTCCAGAAAGTTTATATTTTTTTTATTTAAAAAAATATAATTAAATGGGCTAGTGAGTCAACCCGTTTACCCACCAACCTGTGGTGGGTCAGGTCAGGTTCAAGTTTTTCTTATTCACTAATAAATGAGCCGTGTTGGGTTGGTTCACTAAGTGACCAACCCGTGATAGATCGGACCGGGTCAAGCCGGGTTACCCATTTTGACAGCTCTAATAAATCGCTTTAATCTTTCATAAGTTAACTTAAGTTTAGTTAGCTTTGTGGGACGATTTTCTCTTTCTTTAGCACAGGTTTAGTTTGATCCCTTATACCTATTTGTTTTTCTTTTCTTCTTCTGTGATGAAAAACGATTGTTTTTTTTATAACACTAACCTGTGCTAAAGTTTCATATTAATAACTAACATGATTTATTAGTGAATTACTATTGTGGTCATCCTCAACTTTCGATATGGAATAACTATCTTTTTTTTTATGGAACATGACATAAGATTGACTTTGACTACTAAAGCCAAATAAAAGGCTACAAAAGCATGTGTGGAAATGACTTTCTCAAGCATAAGAGTGCGTGACTTTCGATACGTAACAAGTTAATAATCTTTTCTCTCTTGTCAGCACCATATTCTTCCAGCTACCATTCTTTGACTGGAAAATGGATTTCAAACTCTACAACTGTAATATAAAATGACTCGCAACTATGCATCCATTGAAGGAACAAATTATTATATATATATGTTAGTATTGTATATTCTTTATAGCATTATAATATGCTCACTACTATATAATTCTACGCGTATGTAGAATTCTTACTAAAATGATTGACTTCAATAATATTTGTCTTATTTTCTTGAAAGAAAATCTTTGGGTTCATGTATTATATATTAGATAATGATTATTGAAAAAAGCGAAGTCAATTTCTCTAATATCTTACAAGTTTTAATTAATTTATATACAATCAACTTTAAGAATAATGTTATATATAGGTTCAACTAAACCTATTTCACTTCCTAAAATCACGGATTAAGTTTAGACTATATTTAAATTTTAACATGAATATATAACCAAATAATTAATGAGTGAGTTTTTTAACATCAAAATATATATAAAACTAAGTTATAAAAGAGTTATTATATTACTGATAAAAAATAAAACAATCGACGAGAAATAAAAGTTTTCATCATAGTTATACAAACATAACTATAATAAACTTCATACAGTTCAACTTAGAACATAACTAAAAACATGCATCTAGTCCATAGAAGATTAAAAGTCAGTCACCCTACCATTTAAAGCTTGCTCCATCGACATGTCATCACCCTCTGCTTATATCCACTAGATGATCATAGCCAAAATCACAAGAACATATAACCGAACCACAAACAGAAGTAAGTGTAAGCTAGTGAAAATAAAAAACATCATGTAATATTTAAAACTTCAATATAAATAAAATTCCAAGCCAAGGAAACAAACATTCTATAAACACATCATAATCATAGACTTGACTCATCCAGATATTGTATGAATGTCGAACTATGATGGTTTCTGCACTTGTAATGGTAATTCTGCTAGCTCAATCTAAGCTACCATATAAGATTAGTCCTTGTGCACTTGTAATGGTAATATTGTTGGCTCAATCCAAGCTACCGTGCAAGGTTAATCCTCGTGCATGCATAATGGTAATATTGTCGACTCGGTCCAAGCTACCAAGGATCTCCTACTACTTCCCACCACATAACCATCTATCTCTACGTGAGATTGAGGTTATTGAGAGCGTCAGAATAAACCCCAATACAAAGTTCCATACATTCATACACACAACACTTGTTAACCATCAATAAAAAGTCCTTCATTGGAACTCTTTTCCACACTTTCCATTCATAGATGCATATATCACTGTACAATATATTACAACTCATAGGATAAAAGGCCTATCATAGTACCAACTGGAAGGACATATCAAATCCTTTATCCATATCTCAAGAATAATTTACTCATACACAAACATTGCATACTATCACATAAAACCTCATATTATACATTAAAGAACCAAAAATACCCTTACAAGTCATTATAAATCACATAATAACCCGATTTTCTTTATAGCATCTTAATACCCACATTAGATAAGTCAAACACCTTGGAAACCCTCGTCAACAGCTCTAGAAGGGTCCAAAACTCTTAAAATGACTTAAAGAACGTCCAAAACTCATATTCAAAACCTTGAAAACCTCCCAAAACTGATGCAGTGGCACTTCTGGCCGCCCATGGGGCGCTCGGGGACGCCCAACACCAGCCCCACTGGAAGAAGGGACGCTTAGCTTCATAAAGTTGGCGTTCACCGTTGGCGGCTCTGGTCCATGGGCTTCCAAGGGCGCCCAGGGGCGCTTGAGCCCCATACCAGTTGACAAGACACTTCAAAAATAGGTTTTGATGCACTTGAGACTTGTTCTATTGATCAAAGGGGTTTTCTAAACATTAGAACTGATGGGAAAACACATTTATAAGAGAAGTAAGCATTCATTTGATCATTAGACTCAAAAATAGTGCATCAAACCATTTTTGGCACTCCAAACTACCTACACTCAGATTTTCACCTTCTACACCAAATTTTTGTAACCTAACCATTTGAACAAGTCCTAATAGACTCATAAAAGATTATTAATCCATCACCTATAGCCTAAAACATCTATTTCAAAATATCACATATCAAAACCCCTAAAACTAGCCCAAATCAAGTCAAATTATTTAGAGTAATTCTCCTATGTTATTAAATACAAGAAAGGTAAAACAAAAATCGTGTTGATGCTTTATCAAGAAGAAATAATCCTTTAGCCACTTTGGGAGCCTAAATTCTTGGATTTAATAATATACATGAGTTATACTATCAAGATTTCCAATTCTCCACCATTTATGTGTTTACATAAGTCTCAAGGAGAGTTCTATGTGAATGATGGGTATCTTTTCAAAGAGAGTAAAATTTTTATTCCCCAAAGTTCACATACAAAACTCCTTATCAAAGACATGCATGCGGTTAGGTTCATGGGGCACTTTGGGGTTGATAAAATCCTAAGAATGCTTAAAGAAAAATTCTTTTGGCTCCATGTGAGGAAATCCTAAGACACTACTATAGATGTATCACATGCTTACAATCTAAGTCTATAGTAATGCCTCAATGACTATACGCTCCTTTTCCTATTACTTCAACTCGTTAGGAACATATTAGTATGGACTTTGTCATGAGACTTCGAAGAATTACCAGGGGTTTTGATTCTATTTCTTTTTTTTTTTTTTTGTAGTGGATCATTTTAGTAAAATGATTCATTTCATACCTTGCCATAAAGTAGATGATGCAAGTAATATAGCAAAGATGTTCTTTAGAGATGTGGTTAAACTTCATGGTTTTTCTCGTACAATAATTTTCGAAAGGGATCCAAAATTTCTTAGTTTGAAAGACCTTATGGTCTAGATTAAGGACTAAGTTATCTTTTTCTACTACTTGTCATCTACAAACAGATGGACAGATAGAAGTAGTTAATAGAACATTATATACTTTGTTGAGGGTAATCTTAAAAGGAAATCACAAATCTTGGGATGAGTATCCTCCCCATATTGAATTTGCTTATAATAGAGTAGTTCATAGAACTACTAAATTATCTCTTTTTGAGGTTGTATATTGTTTTAATGCACTCATACCTTTGGATTTAATACCTCTTCCTACTTCTTTTGATTTTGTTCATAAAGAAGGATTATCTAAATCACAATTTATCAAAGATCTTCATGAGAGGGTTAAAACACAAATTCAACAACAAACTACGATATATAAAAAGTATAGTAATAAGGGGAGAAAAGAATTGATCTTAAAAGAAAAGAACTTAGTTTGGCTTCATCTTAGAAAAGAAACATTTCCCAAATATATATATAAATATGCATGTTAATTAACTACTTTATATATGATTTTCATTTGTTTTGACCGATTATTTTCGTGTTCTTGTCCTTCATAGGAGCATTCTACTTTCTCTCTCACTAGTGGAAACACTTTATTCCGAAGAACCCATCTTTTGAAGGTTAGTTTTCGTTTTCGTTTTCGTTTTGAAGAACTTATTTGTTTTTTTTTTGTTGAACTTGTTTGTTGTTGTTATTTGGTTGAACTTGTTTTTCTTGTTGTTTGATTGAACTTGTTTGTTGTTTGTTGTTGATAATATACTACACATTCATAGTTAATGCTTTATAAAATATCAAAAACTGAAATTTGTTGTTTTTCTGCTTTTCAGGTCTCGTAGAATTGTAAAAAAATATCACAATTAATTAAAAAAACAAAAAAATTGTGTAACGTCGAATATTGATAAAATTCGATGTCAATTTGATTAACGTCGAATTTTTTAAATTCGACGTCAATTTAACGTCTTCCGATATGACGTCGACCTCGAATTCGACATGAAAGACTAAAAAACAACGACATTATATGATATTTTTATACTACTGAACCTAATTTTGATAAAAAAAATTAAAAACTTCAAACATATTTATCTTTCTAACATTAATAATCCAGCTAGAAAAAAAAAAAAAAACCTTTAAGATAAATAAATCTTTGGTTTGACAGAAGAAAAATAAGAGGAAAAAAAGTAAAAAAGAGAAAAAAAAAATTAAAAAAATAGGAATGTTTTGGTATTCTAAAAATAGATTGAATTCCACATATTTTTTTTATTTTTCTTTTTATCTATTTTAATCCATTATTTCACTTCTTATTTTTCTATTTTCTTCACTCCAACACCTTTCACTTTTATTTGTTATACTTTGATTCACTTTTTTTTTTTTTTATTTCCCCCTCTACCAAAGAAGTAAGATCACACACAAATCTCCACAAGTTACGGCCATTACATAAATCAGAAAAAGAAAACAGACCACACATGCAACATAACATATATATATATATATATATATATATATATATATAGTAGTTACGATATCATATTTGGAATAATTTGTGCTTACTTTTTTTTCAACTTGAGTTCCAAAATATACTTAAATTATTGTTGCTTTGAACCTCATATATGTTATAAAATCGTACATCGACATGAAATTACTATAAAATATATTTGTGGAATTTTAAGAGAGGTAATAAATAATCACAATACCCAACACACGCATCCATACTTGACGTTGTATTCGTGCTCATGTTAAATCTAAACATAGTAACTTGTTTTTCTTCATTGATCTACCTAAAAATGTTTGTAAGAGTAAGACTCCATCCAATCATTTATCTAATTTTACTTTAACTTTATACGATAAAGAATCTTGCAACACCTAAACACAAAACTAATATTAGACTAAATTAATGGTTTTGAATTTAAATAGTTGGTATGAGACTAATTTAATTAATAGTTTTAAATTTAAATAATTGAGTGAATAATACATGTAGTATATAAAAGCAAAAAGTACGTTATGATATGCCGAATTTATTAAAATATAATTTTCTGCTATGTCATAAAATATAGAGACCTGTTATGATACTTAGAATTATGATGTGATATCACTAATCATAATAGATTATTTTTATCAATCATAAAAAATGATTTTTTTCACTAGTGATATATGATGAGAGAATATTATTTTAATTAATGTTAGTTAGAAATTAGATATTAAATAGGTACCATTCAACAGTCTACTACTTCTGAAGAAAACATAAATCACTATTGTGATTAACTAGAAGAAAAGTACGTAACTAATAACACTAGTGATTTTCAAACTAGGGTTTTAGTCATATATTGCAACGGTAACTATCTGATTTCAATAGCAGGATTTCTTAGAAGGTTACAAAGTTAGGTAGTGATACATATCTTAGCCGAAAACTACGTAACTTTCAAAAGCAATTTGCCAATTGTATAAGCTATTTTCCTTCCTACACTAGCCTAACTATATTATCTTATATGAAAAATCCAAAAAAAAAAATCAAAAAATAAACAAATTGAATGGCCAATCACCAAGTTGCTTCTCGTTTGAAAAAATTTCTTGACCGTTGACTTTAACTTTAAGCAGTCTAAGTCGATGTTATTAGTTGACCACTTTAACTTAGGTTGGTGTTGATCATGATGTAGTTGATTTTTTCTAAATTATTATATCAACCAAATGTTTCTTTATTTTCCCCATCTTTCTCGTAAATTTAAATTATATTTTAACTATGCTAAATAACTGTTTTTCATATTTTAATTAGTATTTTTATCTAAAATCTTGCGTAAGAAACTTTGGAAGATAAGTAATATTTAGAAATCATATTGGAAGAATTTAACCTTAAGAGTCATGTAATATAAGTTGGATATTCTCATCTAAAATTAGAAAACTCCCACGAAATCCTGATATTTACTAAATAAATTTTGCAAGTTTGGTAATTAGTATTGAGACAAACTTGGTTAACATGATGAATTTAGTGATAACATTTATTCAGCTCAATATGATATCGTATTCTTTGTGGTATATATAATAGTATAATGGTCTTAAAGTATAATAAATATTCATTGTCAATCCTTATTTTGTTCTTGTTCTATCTTAATTTATTTGTATTTGTACCTAGTTGATTGTGATACATGAAGTATCCATGTACGACGGACTTTTCATAACGTAGAAATTACAAAGTTGTACTGCACTTCTAGAGCATGATAGGCAAATTCGTAATAGATATTTGAATAAGATATAGGCATCAAACTTGCCACATAATGTCAAAGTAATTTATACATATTTTCATAAGCTTGTATTTATCTATTTTTTTATTTAAAAAATAAATAGATGAAAAATTATCAGCAAAAATTGAAATGTATAAATTAATAATAAGTTAATATAAACTTATTTGAAAAAAACTTCACACCTGATTAAGTATCTTCATATTATTAATATAAACAATGGATATGCACATTGAATCAAGTTAGATAATTAGGATTACAATTTAGAAGCAAAATCAGTTAGACGATTAGGATCTCGGATAAGTTCTTGGTTTCTCCCTTTCTCTCCTTTTTTTTTAAAGAAATCCTATTTAAGTTAGGGATTTCATTTCTTTATATGTATACGAGAAAATTACAAACCTTTAATAATAAGAGATTAGTTTTCTTATCTCTGTTTTTATCTCCTTTTTCTTTTCTTGTTTTCTTCAAGATCTAGTAGTAATGTTGAAGCCTCTTTATAGTAATGAAGGACATTATCGGCGACCAGCGTCCTTCGAAAAACGCTAAAAACTGTCGGTAATCAACCCTTATCGAGGGCCTGCCGACGGTCAAAAAACTGTCGGAAAAACCTTTGTCCCTAACCATTACTGAAGACTTTTGCCCTTCGGTAATTACCGTGGGCAAAAGCCTTCGGTAATTACCGAAGGACAAAAGCCTTCCGTAATTACCGAGAGCCAGAAGCCTTCGGTAATTACCGAAGGGCGAAAGTCCACGGTAAATTCTTCGGTTTCATCCACTGAAATATGGTGATATTTGTCTTTCTTATCCAATCACACATACCTGCATAAAATGTTCACAACACAGACAGACCTGTAGTGCAAAGATTTGTGAGATAAATTTAAGGAAATGTTCTGCGAAGGATATTCATTCGATTAAACAAGGAGAAAGGAATGTAAGTCAATTTTTTATTAATTTAAAAATCCTTTGGGAAGAATTAAAGTCTCTTAGACTCATATCATATTGCACTCGTGATGTTCCTTATGGTTGTGATCTATCTAAAATCTCTCTCAGTTTTTTGAGAAATAGGACATGTTTGTTTTTTTGAAAGGCCTAAATGATACTTATAACATTGTGACAATATAAATTCTCTTAATGGAGCCTTTTCCTAACATCAATCGTGTCTTATCTCTTATCATGCAATAGAAAAGACAAATTATTGGCATCACCAAACCTATATTCGTCAAGCTTCCCAACAATTCTGTTGTCACTACTCAATATGCAAGGACCATTCAATTTTCAAAAAAAATTGCATTATCTTTAATGTTCTATATATTTTTTATTTCTCCTTTAACTTGGTATTTGTCCAAAGCTTAACCAGAGACATAAACTGCACTTTAATCTTTCCCTCTAAGATGTGTCAAATACAAGACAAATCTATCTTGAAGATGGTTGGATATGCTAATGTCTACAAGGGCCTATATTACTTATAATCTTTTCCTATTTATGATCAATATTTTATTCATAGATTTGTTCTTTCTTATAAATGTGTTTATGTTAACTTGTGACACTATAGACTAGGCTATCCTGGAAGTCATTAAATATTTTGTTTGGGTAATGAAATAAAATGACCAAGAAGTCATTAAATAATCACAAAGTAAATTTTATGGATCCAAAATATATTTTAACTAAAAATAAGAATATGAAATCCTAAAGTTAATTAAAACAAAAATCATATCGAAGTAATGCTTCATTTTAAAGCCATGCTCATTTTCTGATGATAAGTTTAATTATAATAAAAGATATTCACTAAGCTGTTTGTTGAAGAAAACTAAATAAATATACATTGAAAAATATAAATTACTTTTATTCTAGATATAATATGCTAAAAAATAATTGTTTTTTGTACTTTTTTCTCTTTATTTTTTCAAAGAATACCACTATGTTTTCTAATGGGAAATTAACTAGAAAAAGTATATGAATAAATAAAGTATTTATTTTATTTATAGAAGTAAAAATGAAGAAAAGTACAACAGAATTTCAATAATTTTTTATTTTATCTTTGAATCTTATAAAATTCATTATCTTTCGCTTTCTTTCATGCAATAATCCAGAGCATTGATCTTGTTCTGTTTTTGCTTGCATTAGTCATGTCAATTTATTACACATTGGAAAAAAGAAAAGTGCTAAATAAGAGAATTATTGCTAAAGAATTGCTTCATTTTCCTTTTACTGAAAGGACATAATTATTACTATAGATTTAAAAATGAAAAAAATAAAATAAAATAATGTCGATTATGTCATAGGTGACGTCATAGACAATCTACTGTTCCTGTCCTATAAACAAACAAATAATGAGGACTATTGTGGAACAAACTTCCAAACCGCCAAATGTTGTATCAGAAAGAAAATAACATTCTAAAATAATTTTATGTTTCCCTTTTGACTTTATGAATAGTGGAGTTTGATTTAATGAAACTAAAGGGACTTATGAAAAGGGTTTTTTTTTTTTTCATATTTAGGAATTTTTAAAATTTTACAATATTTTTAGTTTTTATAATTTGAGAGAAAGAAAATGGGTTAAATGTGTTGGGGATTTTCGTATGTGTTGTTGCCAAAATGACAAGTAAATCTTAGTTTTCAATTAGTCTTCATAAATAATGGAAGAAAAATAAAAACAACAAAACTATGGTAATGAACCTTTTAATGTTCATTATTCCCTCAATTATAAACAGCACATGCACATTTCTCTAGTCTTGTTCATGACAACAAAGCCATCAAATGTTAGTTGGTTAATTAGTATTCTATGTGATATTTAGATTATTAAAACTGAAAATAGAAAAGCCATGAGAGAGAATACAAATAAAATATAGTATGTAATAGATAATTTTAATTTTTAATAACTTTTATTATTTGATATATTTTTTATTATTTTATTGTTTCTTTGGGTCAAGTCTTTACATACTTGTTTTTGAACCTGAACTAGGTTATGATACCATTTGCATATTGGTAAAATATTGTTCGTTTTTTGTTAAGCCTTCACGGATTTGTTTTTAGTATCACTCTAAAAGACTTCTTATCATTAAAGGTATCTTATATGTATATAAACCTATATCTATCTTTGATTTTTTTTTTTTGTTTAATCATTCTGATAGTCCCTATTTTTGGTGATTTTTTCAGTTAGGTCCCTCATTTTTTCTTTTTCTCAATTGGGTCCCTATTTTTGAAAAATTGAAACAATTAGATCACAATCGTTAGTTCCGTACTAACACCGTTAAAAAGGGTGAGACGTGTCAACTTGTGATTTTTTTGAATTTTTTAAATATATTTTTAATTTTTATTTTTAATTTTTTTTTAAAATGCCACATGTCAAGTTGACATTGAGCTACGTAACAATGACAATGTGAGTTGACACTGATAATGCCACGTGTCACTATCATACCACGTGTCATTAGATTTGTCTCAATTTGGTCCCTATATTTTTAATTTGTCTCAATTTGGTATCTGTATTCTTATTTTGTCTTAATTTAGTCCTATTTTTTTAAAAAACTAAACAATTTTGTTTCTCTCCAAGTTCAAACAAAATTTTATTTGTATATAAATCTTTACAAA